>NW_027397070.1:24034499-24219989 GCF_003265705.2 Callorhinus ursinus | reverse complement strand
TGCATCTATTGAGAGGATCATATGATTCTTGTTCTTTCTTTTGTTAATGTATTGTATCACGTTGATTGATTTGCAGATGTTGAACCAGCCTTGCAGCCCAGGGATAAATCCCACTTGGTCATGGTGAATAATCCTTTTAATGTACTGTTGGATCCTATTGGCTAGTATTTTGGTGAGAATTTTTGCATCCATGTTCATCAAGGATATTGATCTTTAATTCTCCTTTTTGATGGGGTCTTTGTATGGTTTGGGAATCAAAGTAATGGTGGCCTCATAAAATGAGTTTGGAAGTTTTCCTTCCATTTCTATTTTTTGGAACAGTTTCAGGAGAATAGGTATGAATTCTTCTTTAAATGTTTGGTAGAATTCCCCTGGGAAGCCATCTAGCCCTGGGCTTTTGTTTGTTGGGAGATTTTTGCTGACTGCTTCAATTTCCTTAGTGGTTATAGGTCTGTTCAGGTTTTCTGTTTCTTCCTGGTTCAATTTTGGTAGTTGATACATCTCTAGGAATGCATCCATTTCTTCCAGGTTATCTAATTTGCTGGCATAGAGTTTCTCATAATATGTTCTTATAATTGTTTGTATTTCTTTGGTGTTGGTTGTGATCTCTCCTCTTTCATTCATGATTTTGTTGATTTGGGTCATTTCTCTGTTCTTTTTGAGAAGTCTGGCCAGGGATTTATCAATCTTGTTAATTCTTTCAAAGAACCAGCTCCTAGTTTTGTTGATCTGTTCTACTGTTCTTTTGGTTTTTATTTCATTGATTTCTGCTCTGATCTTTATTATTTCTCTTCTCTTGCGGGGTTTAGGCTTTATTTGCTGTTTTTTCTCTAGCTCCTTTAGGTGTAGGGTTAGGTTGTATATTTGAGACCTTTCTTGTTTCTTGAGAAAGGCTTGTATTGCTATATACTTTCCTCTCAGGACTGCCTTTGCTGTATCCCAAAGATTTTGAGCAGTTTTGTTTTCATTTTCATTGGTTTCCATGAATTTTTTTTAATTCTTCTTTAATTTCCTGGTTGACCCATTCATTCTTTAGTAGGATGCTCTTTAGCCTCCATGTATTTGAGTTCTTTCCGACTTTCCTCTTGTAATTGAGTTCTAGTTTCAAAGCATTGTGGTCTGAAAATATGCAGGGAATAATTCCAATCTTTTGGTAGCGGTTGAGACCTGATCTGCTTTCATTTCTGATTTTGAGTCCTCTCACTTTGGTGAGTCTAGCTAAAAGAATGTCAACTTTGTTTTAAAAAAATGTACCTCTTAGTTTCCTTGATCTTTTTACTATCTTTTTAGTCTCTATTTTATTTATTTCCACTCTGATCTTTGTTATTTTCTTCCTTCTAACTTCAGGCTTTGTTTGTTCTTCTTTCTCTAGTTCTTTGAGGTGTAAAGTTAGGTTGTTTATTTGAGATATTTCTGTTTCCTGTTGTAGATATTTATCAGCATAAACTTCCCTCATACTACTGCTTTTGCTAAATCCCATAAATTTGGTATGTTGTGTTTCCATATTTATTTGTCTCAAGGTATCTTTTGATTTCTCTTTTGAGTTATTCTTTGACCCACTGTTTAATAGAATGTTGTTTAATCTGCACATATTTGTGAATTTTCCAGTTTTCTTCTTGTAATTGATATCTAGTTTTTAAAAAAGATTTTATACATTTATTTGACAGAGAGAGAGGGCGTGAAAGAGAGAGAGCACAAGCAAGAGGGAGAAGTGGCCTCCCCACTGAGTAAGGAGCCCAATGTGGGGCTTGATCCCAGGATCCTGAGATCATGACCTGAGTGGAAGGCAGATGTTTAACTGACTACGCCACCCAGGCACCCTGATTTCTAGTTTTGTATCACTGTGATTGAAAAAGATACTTGATATGATTTCAGTCTTGAAGGAGTGTCCTGTGTAGAAGACAAACCTTCTCATTTAACCTTGTCCTAGCTCTTGGTTATCTTTCAAACCTCTGTGATTCTCCAAGCAGCCTACTTTATTTCCAACAGCTCCCAGTAGTTGAGAGTATGCTAAGACCTTTCAGTGTTCCAAAGGGGAGGATCTCAGTCAGCACCTCTATTCAGGCTGACTGAAAACCAGACCCTCAGGCAGCAGCTTTTATTTATTTATTTATTTATTTTTTTGGAAAACAATGGTTGGCATGAGCCTTCTTTTTTTAAGATTTTATTTATTTATTTGGCAGAGAGAGAGACAGCAAGAGAGGGAACACAAGCAGGGGGAGTGGGAGAGGGAGAAGCAGGCTTCCTGTGGAGCAGGGAGCCCGATGCGGGGCTTGATCCCAGGACCCTGAGATCATGACCTGAGCCGAAGGCAGATGCTTAACAACTGAGCCACCCAGGCACCTCATGGCAGCAGCTTTTAAAGTATGCAAATGTATACAGTCTGGTGGGACCATGAGTGTAAGCCCTATTGGCCCCCAGAACTAGGTGATCTTGAGGTGTTTCCTGGGCAGCAGTTGCGAAAATGAGGGAGCCAGATGGGTATACAAGCTTCTCTTTGGGAGCTACCAGCAACCTGGAATGAAGGAAAGGGAGAGGGCAAAGAGGGCATCCATTGGCCTTTGTTCCCAGAGAGCACCTCATTAGGCTCCTAAATGTATGCCAGACTAGAAGTTTGCCCTTCAGGCCAAAGCTCCAGGACAACCAAACCAGCCTCTTTTCATGGAAAGACTAGTGGTATGTTCCATTCTGCTGTCTGTGCTGTGTGCCCTGGGTGTGGTAGTCAGCCAACTACTGTCTCCCCATTTGTTATAGTCCCATGGGCCCAGGAACTCAAGCTCCTTTGACCACCGCAGCCAGGTGATCAATGGGCATTCTCTGACAACAGCTACAAAACCAGGGAAGCAGATGTGTATATAAGTTCCCTTTTAGAAGGTATTGGCACTTTGGAGCATGGCAGAGGGATAGCATGAAGATACTGCCACTCTTCAAGGTCTTTGGAGATGATCACAGTTAGCCCTTAGATCTCTGTGTAATTAGAAGCCTGTTCCTCAGGCCATAATTCAGAGAGGTTAATAGGCCTGTTTCACAGGAAGACTGGGATTCTTAGTTGTTGCCTCTCTGCTCTGCCCTTTAGATGGTAGCTGGTTAAAAACTCTCTCTGTTGGGGGCGCCTGGCTGGCTCAGTTGGTTGAGGGTCTGACTCTTGATTTTGGCTTGGCTCATGATCTTGGAGTGCTAGAATTGAGCCCCATGCTCACTGGGGAGTCTGCTTGAGATCTTGAGATTACCTCTCCCTCTGCCCCTCCCACCTGGTGCATGCTCTCTTGCTCTCTCTCCAAAATAATAAGTTAAAAAAAAAACCAACCCAACTCTCTCTGTTACAGTCCCGTGGGACCTGTAAGAATAACCCACCAGAGCCAGGTGACCTAGAGGTGTCCCTTGGGTGGTAGTCACAAAAATCAGGTAGCCAGATGAGGGTATAAGCCCCTCTTTAGGGGATACCAGTGAACTGGAGGAAGGCAGAGGGAGGCTACAAAGATGGAAACTGCTGGCCCCCATTTTGGAGAGTACTTCAGTAGATCCCTAGGAGAGTATTCAGTGTTAAATTAGATGCCTGTCACTCAGGCCATATGTTTCAAACAATCAAATAAGCTTCTTTCTCAGAAATTCTGGGCACTTTGCCAGCCAGCTGCTTCTACGGTGGGCTCTGTGTAGGTGAGTCCACATGTATGAGCCCTCTAGGAGTCATTTCTCAGTTTGTTACAGCCTTGTGGCACTCATGGATGCCGGCCCCATTGGCTCCCAAAGCTAGATGACTTGAAACTCATCTCTCAGCCTCTCCTACCCACTTTGATATGTTTGTTTGTTTGCCCAATATATAGAAGTTGCTCAGCTAGCTTTTGTTTTGTTTTGAGAGGAATTATTCCGTATATAGCTATAGATTCAGTTCATCTGTGGGAGGGATGGAGATCAGGATCCTCATATGGCACCATCTTGATTTGGAACCTATTAATTGTATTTTGACTTTTAATATAGACAATACAACAAGCTTCTTTGGAAACATGTCTATTCAGGTCTTCTGCCCATTTTTAAATCAGATTATTTTTTTTTGGTGTTGAGTTGTATAAGTTCTCTATCTATTTTGTATATTAACCACTTATTGGATATACCATTTGCAAAAATCTTCTCCCATTCAGTAAGTTGTCTTTTTGTTTTGTTGATGGTTTCCTTTGTTGTGCAAAAGCTTTTTATTTTGATGGAGCTCCAATAGTTTACTTTTGCTTTTGTTTTGCTTGCCTTGGGAGACATATCTAGAAAAATGTTGCTATGGCCAATGTCAGAAAAAGAAGTTAAACTGTCCTATTTGTAAGCTACATAATACTATACAAAGAAAATCCTAAAAACTCTACCAAAGAACCACTAGAAGTAATAAACAAATTTAGTAAAGTGACAGGATATAAGATTAATACCCAGAAATTGGTAACATTTCTATATATTTATATCTACCAATTTCTTTTTAAAGTCATTTTGATAATTTTTGCATTAGTTTTGCCATATGTTTTAATAGTTCAAGCCCATTGAAAAACAAAGCAATATTAGGTGACAATTTTGACTGCTAGCTAATAGAATAATTTATCCAAAAAACTTGTAGATCACTTGCTATGTGCTGGGTACCATTCTAGACACTGGGCGTATAGACACTTGGGATGTAGAGGAACTAAACCAGTGATATCCCTGACTTCATGGAGATTACATTCCAATGAGGAGGACAGACAATATGCAAATGAACAGCTACCAATATAATAGACTAAGAAGATGAATGAAACAATACAGAAAGATCTAGAACAATGGGAGATGTAATGAACAGTGGTGTGAACAGTGAAGACCTCTCTGAGAGGGTGATGTTTGAGCAGAACCTGCATGTCTAAAAGTTGGTCCTGTGAAAGTTTGTGTGCATGTGGGAAGGTGGTGGGATTTGGGAAAAAGTCTTTGAGTCATGGTGACCAAAGGGAAAAGGCTGTGAGTTGAGATTTTTCCTGGCTTGGAGAAACCACAAAGACAGTAATACTAGAGCAGAAGAAATGAAGAATTATAAGATTCAGGTCAGGGATCAGAGCATGGGGTTAAGACATGAAGAAAATAGTAAGAAAAATTGATTTCATTCTAAATACAGTTGGGGTGACTTTGAGCAGGAGAGTAAAATGATCAAATTTGCATTTTAAACACACCATTCTAGGTGCAGTGTGAAAAACAGAGGGTATTTGGAGCAAGGGTGGAAACAGCAAAACCAGTTAGGAGATTGCTGCGGTAATCTACAAAAAAGACGCTGGTGTTTGGACCAGTGTGGTAGCAGTAGTGAGAAGTGTCTGGATTCTGAACTTTATTTTTATATATTTTGATTGTGGAGATAAAATTTGCTGATAGATATGGTAATGGGTGAGTAGATGAGGGAAAGTCAAGAGTTAAGAATGACTACAGTTTTAGAGCAGAACAACAGAGTGGACTTTGTTGCCCAGTTTCTGAAATGCAGACACTTCCAGGATTAGAAAAACAATTCAAGAGTTCTGTTTTGGACTTGTTAAGTTTGAACTGTCCCTTGGACATTCAAAAAGAGATGTTGAATGTGACTGCATTTATGAAATAGTCACTCAAGGAAGAGATCAAGGCCAGATGCATATTTCCAGTTTGTTAGTGTACCCAAGCTATATAAAGTCATGGGGCTGGGTGAGTTCAGCTATGGGATAATTTCAGAATAGAAGAGGAGAGAATGGACACAGCTACTCCAAAATTTACGAAGAGGAGCATAAATAAACAATAGGTATCTAGGACTAGCCAGGGAGATAAGGAACACCAAGTTTCAGAATTGTAACCTGAAATCATAGATTGTTACTGGTTGGTGTAATAATCTCTTCCTGGAGTAATGTCTTATTGAGACATAGGAAAAGATAACTTTGTTCACAGAAGCAGAAGGTACCTAATGTTTTGTGTACCTGAACTTAGTGTCCAGGGTTCATGAGCAGACATGGAGAGGGATGGTGTTTGTTTCTTCACTTTGCTATGAAAATAATGAATTCTTTCCTCTGAAGTTGCCTGAATCATTCATTACAAAGGCATTAGTATAAATAGTAACATGGCACTCCTTGATAGAAGGCAACCCTACTTAAACTTTGGCTGTTGTATGGAAATTAAAGTGTAGAGGGCACTAAATGTGGACTCAGGGAAGCCCATTAGGAAGCCATTGCGGTGTTCCAGGTCAGAGATGATGGTGGCTGGAGGTAGGGTAATAGTGACATTTTAAAAGGCCTGGAACCAACGTGATTTATTCTAGTGCTTGCTGGATATAGTAGTTTCAGCATCTAAAGGGGTTCTTTTAACATGAGACAATACAATGTCATTATTTATTGAGAAGAGTTAAATTAATCTTTGAAACAAATGGCCTGTATTTTACCAAAAGGTTATTTTAAAAATGTTTATCCACAGTGTAGTATACTCCCCTATTTTCTATAGTTGTTCCAGTTTGGCTTTATCTCTTTTCTCTGGAAACTGGGGATACCCTTCTTCAAGAGAGGCTCTCAAAAGATTCTGTTCTTGTTCTCTTTTAGATGTCCTCTTCTTGTGTCATCCAATTCTGTCTCTCTCCAGGCTGCTCCAGTGACCCATGAGAGTCAATGTTGTACTGATTCAGGTCTTGCTGACTTCTTTATATCGCTGTGGATACAAAGAGTTCTGCAACTCTTATAATTGTTCAAAGCTCAGTTCTCAGAATATTTCAATTGAATTTCTGCTCCTAAATTATTTCTCTTATTTACTAGTGGGCACTGGTGAAATGCACTAAAAAAATGTTTGTGTATTCCTCTTATCAAAATGTCCTCCAAAAGTGCCAGCATTTCTATAGAAAACCTCCATGGAATTAGATAAGAAAGAATAGCTTTGTTCTGTCAATATATTTGTAATTGACATATAGATACTGTGTGATATATATGTAATATATGTGTGATATATATAAATATATGCGTATATATTATATACGTGTGTGTATGTGTACTGTGTGCATGTATATATACACATATACATATATATACACTATATATATATTTGCATGTAAGTGTGCATGTGTATATATTTGTGTGTGTGTGTACTGTGTGCGTGTATATACACACACACAGTACACAGAGTATACTTACATGCAAATAATCACTTAGCACCTAGCACAAAGTTCATTCTGAACTCACTATCCCACTGTCAAAAAGTAAATGCCTCTTTTTTGGCCTGGCACAGTTTTGCAATAAATTACTCAGTAGCCAGCTATGTGAAGATAAAATGTAAAATCATAAAATGACTCTGGCACTTTTCCTCTTTTGCACACATACCATTATCTACAAACTTGCTTCTCTCTGGTAGTCCCAGACAGACAGGAGACCAAGTCAACAGGTGGGTGAAATGCAGACCAAAATATTAGTCTCTTTTTATTTGCTTTCTTTTGATTAATTCTTCACTTTTAGGGGAAATACCACATGTGTCCAATGACTGGTTTAGTATCAAAGATAGACATTTGTCAAAACACAGTGCTTGCAAACCTGGTTTCCATTCTAGTATAAAAGCATGTAAATAGAACCAAGGACTTGGAAGTAGCTTGAATATGGTAGGCATTAGGACATTTGTTTATTTTTTTAAATTTTTTATTCTTATGTTAATCACCATACATTACATCATTAGTTTTTGATGTAGTGTTCCATGATTCATTGTTTGTACATAACACCCAGTGCTCCATGAAGAATGTGCCGTGTTTATAATGTATAAAACTAATTGGTAACCACAGAATAAAAGATACACACATGTGCACGCACACAATTATATAACTGAAATTTCTTTTTGACATAAAAATTTCAAGGAGATTATAAACTAGAAAAGGATTTCAAAATATATGACCAAGTATTACTCTACTTAATACACAAATGCTAGAATTCTACAAGACCAAATTTTAAAGTTTTACTCAATGAAAATGGGAAGCCCAAAAATGAAGAAATAAAGTTATAAAAAAAGTTCAACCCCATTAGAAAGCAAACATTAAATAATTAAAATTCAAATACAAAATTTTTATCAAAATGATTAAAATTTAATATATATACACTCAGGTATGTAAGGATATGAAAAAAATGGATATTACATTAATTTTTTTGAAGAACAACTTACTAATATAATTTTTTAAAGACCGTGGAGGCCATGCCTCATTTTAATCTGATAATTTGATTTATAGAAAATAACATTAATTATAACAGTGGTGAAGGAAAAACAGCTCTAAGTGTCCATCATATGATAATGGTTGCCTCAAGAAATTAGAAATAGAGCTACCTTATGACCTAGCAATTGCACTACTAGGTATTTACCCCAAAGATACAGTTGTAGTGAAAAGAAGGGGCACCTGCACCCCAATGTTCATAGCAGCAATGTCCACAATAGCCAAACTGTGGAAAGAGCTGAGATATTATTCAACAGATGAATGGATAAAGAAGATGTGGTTCATATATGCTGTGGAATATTACTCAGCCATCAGATAGGGTGAATACCTACCATTTACACTGACATGAGTGGAACTGGAGGGTATTATGCTGAGTGAAATAAGTCAATCAAAGACAATTATCATATGGTGTCACTCATATGTGGAATATAAGGAATAGTGCAGAGGACAATAGAGGAAGGGAGGGAAAACTGAATGGGAAGAAATCAGAGAGGGAGACAAACCATGAGAGAGTCTTTTTTTTAAAAATTATTATTATGTTAGTCACCATACAGTACATCATTAGTTTTTGATGAAGTGAGATCTTGACTCCAGGAAACAAACTGAGGGTTGTGGATAGGGAGGTGGGTGGAGGGATGGGGTAAATGGGTGATGGGCATTAAGGAGGGCACGTGATGTGACGAGCACTGGGTGTTATATGCAACTAATGAATCATTGAAGACTAATAAAAAATGAATGATGTACTGTATGTTGGCAAATTGAATCTAAATAAAAAAAATAAAATTGATGGGGCATCTGGGTGGCTCAGTCATTAAATGTCTGCCTTCGCCTCAGGTCATGATCTCAGGGTCCTGTGCTTGAGCTCCCTATTGGGCTCCCTGCTCAACGGGAAACCTGCTTCTCCCTCTCCTACTCCCCCTGCTTGCGTTTCTTCTCTTGCTGTCTCTCTCTGTCAAATAAATAAATAAAATCTTTTAAAAAATAAATAAAATTGAAATATGCTCCCCCCTCCTCCCAAAAAAACCTTCTGGCAAACTCACAGAGTGGGATATGGCACAGGCATGACATTACGCTGCCAGAGGATATTTAATTATGTGGGAAAGGATACCCCAAACACTGTCTGGTATGACTGTGTGTGCATACTATGCATGTGAGTATATGTGTGTGTGTGAGAGAGAGAGAGAGAAAGTAAAGGAAGAACTAGTAACTAAGAGTTTGACTCTGAAGCCAGACTACTTGGGTTCATAGTCTAGTCTGTCATTTCCTAACTCCATCTTGGGCAACTTAATTCAACATCCCTCTGCCTCAATTTCCGCATTCATAAGATGGGGTAAAAATTATACCTTTCTAATCCGATTGTTGGGAAGATTAACTAAGTTTACACATGTAAAGCATTTGAAAGAATGGCACAAATAAGCACCCCCAAACATTATTTTTTTAGAGAGAGAGTAAGGGGAGGGGCAGAGGGAGAGGGAGAAGCAGCCTCCATGCTGAGCATGGAGCCCAAATCAGGGCTCGATCTCATGACTCTGAGATCATGACCTGAGCCAAAACCAGGAATTGGACTCTCGACCACCCAGGCACCCCATTCAACAAATATTTATTGAGAGCACGCTATGGGTCAAGAACTTTGTCAGCACTGGGGATGCTCTGATGAACAAAACAGATCAAGTTCCCATCCTCAAGCAGCTTACATGTTAGTGGATTTACACAACATGGAGATCAACAAATGAATAGCAATATAAAGTGAAGTAGTGGTCAGTGGTAGAGGCTAAGAAATGGCAGGGTAAAGGAGAGGGTGTCATGGGAGGGGGGTTGCTTTAGGTGGGGTTGTCAGGGAGGACCTCTGAGGGGATGATGTCTGAGCAGAGATATGAATACAGTGCACAAAAAAGGCTGAGCGTCTGGGTGAAGAATATTCCAATCAAGAAGCAGCTGAGAAAATGTCCTGTGCTAGGAATGTGCTTGGCATGTTTGATAAATTTCAGTTCAATTCTTGGATGGAGCAAAAGGAGCCGGTGGGAGAATGGTGGGAAATTTGGGAGGAAGTGAGAGTGTCCAAGATCAGGTCATTTTGGGCTGTGTAGGCATGGAAATATATACTTTTTTTAGGTGTTGCAGGGAGCCATTAGGGGGCTCTGAGTAGATTAACAATTTAGAAAGATCACAGTAGTTTCTTTTTATAAAATGTGTTGTGCTGGTGCAAAAGCAGGTAGTGGGATAATGAATTATTTAAATGATCCTCTTTTTGTCCATCTGTATTTTCCAAGTTGCTTACAATGGACAGGTATTCCTTTATAAGAAAGTTAACTTGTTAATTTTTCAAATGAAGGTTTTAGTTAATAGGCACATGGGATAATTGTTTTTACCATTTTCCTCAATTTCCAAAGGTTACCTGATTTTTGTACAGACACACAAGGTCTCCATGTTTCTGTGTTATTTTTTTTTCTAACCAATTTTTAAAATTTATTTCTAGTGATACATCTTTGTCAGACCTAGAAAGCAGTTCATTTTTGTTATTTTCCTCTATGGAGATATCAGTCTGTCATTATACAAGGGCATTGTCATATCCACTCCAGAGAACAGGACACTTATTATACCTTTCTCTTTTGGTTTTGTTTTCAAGACCCTAATACAAGTGCCATTGTTGTCAAAAACACCTTCTTTCCATTGTAGAGTTCATGCTTCAAGTGTGAACAAGGCGTTGTTGGTTTTCTAGACCAATAGAAACCATGATAGTTACTGATGAAAAAAATGACACATTTGAGCTACTATATTGTTATCTATTGACACTTTGGTCAAAACAAACAAACAAACAACAACAACAAAAGCCCCAAATCTCTCATGCCGGCAGTGAAACATGGCGTGTCACAAAGATGGGATTCCTTAGTTTATGCCACAGTGCCTGTGAGAAAGATGGATGGCTGTGCTTGATCATTACTTGAAGCATGTGGTTCATGAAGGCTAATGTGAGCACTTAGGCATTTATAATCATGGCGAGTGTGTTTTTCTCATTGTCATTTTTTTTGGACAGCTACTTCATATCTGACATGGTGCCCTTAGCCAGAATTCCTAGGAACACAGAAAAAATGTTAAGTTTCAGAAAAAATCTCAGGTGTGGTTTCTCCTGTGTGAGTCTGTGTTAAAAATCAATAGTATAAATAAGTACAAATATAAATAGAAGTATACTTATATTTATAGAAGTATAAGGCATATATAAAGTATATAAGTAAAAAGCAAATTAAATGTGATTTCAAACATTTTGTATGACATGCTGTGATTTTAAGATTTATAACACAGCATTATTTGACATATTAAAAATGATAGAAAATAACTAATAGGTAAACAGATAGTTCTAATTCATCCATTCTGCTTTTTTTTCTTAGCACAAAACAAAGGGCTTAGAACCATGCAACTGTATGTTTTAGAAACTGATAATGCCCCCCCAGATATCACCTCACATATTCTGCAAATAAGGTGGTAAGTGACCTTAAACAACAAATAAAAATTATAGCTAATATTTCCTGAGCTTCTACTACAGGCAAAGTGCTAAGGATACATATTTTATTTCATCCTTACGATAACTTGTATAGTGGAGACGTTTATTATCCCTATTATATCAAAAAACAGGTCAAAGACGTTGAATTGTTTCAACTGCACAACTAGTAGATGACAGAATTGGATTTGAAACCCAGGCAATCTGACTCCAGATCATAAGTTCCCAACTACTTTGCTATTTGGTTTAGCAAGAGCCATTCATGGTGTTGTAGGGAGCATAATATCGGAACTTGTAGAATACATTCACTGCATTGTACACAATAATTGCTCTATCAATGTCAGTCTCATATGATATTATTCATGTCTTTTCTAGAACTCAGATTAGATAGGTCGGGTTTACTCAAATGTTTCAGAAAAGTGAGGTGAGTCACAATTTTTCTTCATGGGCTAAGGAGATATTCCTAAAGGTATATACCTCCCTCACTGGTTTCTTGTAAAGAAAGATCTGTTCCAGTTGCTAATCCAGTCTTCAATCACATGTTTTGCACAATATTTAGACTATCTGAGCTGCTGTGTGAATGGAGCTTAGACATTTTCCTTAAGATTCCGTTTTGCTTTTTCCCTTGAACAGATTGAATAACCCTCTGTTATTTTCTCTGTGGCTTAGGAACCCAGCTAGGTCTATAACCATATATACCCTCTCTCAATCTACCCTAAATACACAAAGGCCCATTAGGTTCATGCAGTATGTTCAGATGGTTAATTAGAGTAATCCAAATCTACTCACAGCCCCTGTAAAATCATTTTAGACCAAAGGTACTAGCAATTGAATGTTTCTTGTTAGACCCAGAGAGAACATGAACTCTCACTAGTGGCAGCAATTTTTTTCAAATAAAGCCTTTGCTCTCGTGCACACATACTTAAGACTTGTCACACGTCCAGGCAGAGCTGCTGTATAAGCCATGCTAATAACTATCTGGGAAATTTGGTTATCCATTTGAAGGGAGCAACCCTGTTCTTAATAGTTTTTAAATTTATTTTAACTTCCATTGACACAAATTAAAATGGGAATCTTGCTGTCTATTGATTGTCAGTGGTAGATTTTTTTTCTCTCTCTAGAATTCATTTTTAAAGACTTTACTTTTATTAAACTAAATACTGCTGGTTAACTAAAGTGTTGGCTTTTATAGACTCAGGAGAGCAGAATCTAACATAAATTAATCATGACTTAATTGACTGAGCTAATTCAAGTTCCCTCCAGTCCACTGCACAACAATATTCTTGTCTTCCCAGTGAAGGCTAAATTGTACATTGCTTCATGAGTATCAACGTTTACATCTTCAGCACTGCATTTTTTCTGAGATCTAAAGTTTTAATATTATTGGAATTGTCTACAAATGTCTTCAGAGTTAGGAAGACTAAATTAATTGACCTCACACATTATACCTGGCCAATTTCATCCCTTTATTTATTCCATGTATGGACTAATATCTTTATTTGGTAATACAATTATGCACACACACCCAACAATTTGATTGCAATTTACATCTGTCTTTTCCCTACCCAAAGATGATGTAAAAGTTCATTGAATTCCTAATGCTACTGCTATATTGCTATAAAAAAAACCAAAACACGTTTAGTAAAATTAGCTAAGTCATCAATTGTAATAGTTTTCTCAAAACATGCTTATACATAATAGTGAGTACTGATAATGCCGGTAAAGGAATAATAAAAAAAATTAATGTTTCTGGAGCTTAGTTCTCTGAGTATCATATACAAGAAGGCAATGCAAAAGTATATGAAAACACAACACATCCAAGATTTTTAGTTTTTTTAAACTTTTATTTTTTATTTTATTTTTATTTTTTAAATTTTATTTTATTATGTTAGTCACCATACATTACATCATTAGTTTTTGATGTAGGGTTCCATGATTCATAGTTTGCGTATAACACCCAGTGCTCCATGTAATACATGTCCTCCTTAATACCCATCACCGGGCTAACACATCCCCCCATCCCCCTCCCCTCTAGAACCCTCAGTTTGTTTCTCAGAGTCCATAGTCTCTCATGGTTCGTCTCCCCCTCCGATTTCTACCCCCCACTACATTTCTCCCTTCCTACTATCTTTTTTTTTTTTAACATATAATGTATTATTTGTTTCAGAGGTATAGGTCTGTGATTCATCAGTCTTACACAATTCACAGTGCTCACCATAGCACATACCCTCCCCGGTGTCCATCACCCAGCCACCCCATCCCTCCCACCCCCCACCACTCCAGCAACCCTCAGTTTGTTTCCTGAGATTAAGAATTCCTCATATCAGTGAGATCATATGATACATGTCTTTCTCTGGTTGACTTATTTCGCTTAGCCTAATACCCTCTAGTTCTATCCATGTCATTGCAAATGGCAAGACTGTGGTTTTTTTGATGGGTGCATAATATTCCATTGTATATGTATACCACATCTTCTTTATTCATTCATCTGTTGATGGACATCTTGGGTCTTTCCATAGTTTGGCTATTGTGGGCATTGCTGCTATAAACATTGCGGTGCACGTACCCTTTTGGATTACTACATTTGTATCTTTGGGGTAAATACTCAGTAGTGCAATTTCTGGGTCACAGGGTAGCTCTATTTTCAACTTTTTGAGGAACCTCCATACTGTTTTCCAGAGTGGCTGTACTAGCTTGCATTCCCACCAACAGTGTAGGAGAGTTCCCCTTGCTCTGCATCCTCACCAACATCTATCGTTTCCTGAAGTTTTTTAAAACTTTTAAAGCTAAAGAATTATTCATGCTTATACTGGTAGAAGAGAATCATGTAAAGAAAAATCTAAACTGGCTGTGTTATCTTTTTTTTTTCTCCAAATTCATTAATTGGAATAGCACAAAAGAATGAAGAAATTTTTTTTGTTACAAGAGATTAAAATAGCTATGCAAAACCTGAATTTTTTGAAAAGTTTTTGTTTTTTCTTTTGGTTATTTGTGTTTTGTTATAAACGGTTCATTTTTTGTCTTATTTTGCTTTGAATTTTGTTTTGTTGATTTTGTTTTGTTTGTTCCACTCAGAGTCCTCCCCTAGCTCCTCTCTTAGGACTTAAATATAGTTAACAGCTATTAGACTGATATTGAATTCAGGGGTGTCATTGATTCTTCAGTGATCATGACTGTAGGCAATAAAATGTCACATGATGACAGGAATTGACTGTGGCCAGGTCTCCAAATCAGGGAATAAAGGACAGCAAAATGCAAATCTTCAAGCTTTAGTGAGGATCTCTTTGTATATCTCATGACATGTTTAGCATTAAAAATATTGTTTAGCAATATGTTTAGCAATATAAATATGTTTAGCAATAGAAATCAATTTCACAATAATGAAATAGGTGAAGGGGATCAAGACGTACAAACTTCTAGTTATCAATAAATCATGGAGATGAAAAGTATGGCATAGGAAATATAGTCAGTAATATTGTAATAACGTTGTATAGTGGCGGATGGCGATTACACCCATCATGAGCCATGAGTGATGTCTAGAACTGTCAATCACTGTGTTGTGCATCTGAAACTAATACAACATTGTATAGAAAAAGAATTTCCATGATGTAAAAGAGAGATGTGTATGTAGTCAGATAGTAAGAATTTTAGTTCTATTTCTGCTACTTGCAACTTGAGCAAACCCAATTTACTTAGGCTTACTTTTCCTCAACAGTAAAGTGGGATTTTATGTACCTTAGATGTTACTAATGGTAAAATTAAATCATAAGTAAAAACATTTTATAAACAGAAAAAACATTATCTGCTTGTGAAGAGGCCCTGCTTTGCCTTTGAGATGTTAATGGACTCTTAATTTCAGGCATATATTAATTATAGAATTACTCTCAGAATTTTCTGACTTAATTTTAGTGAACAAAAACAAACCCTTCCATTAGTGACCTGAGTGTTTCTTATGAATTTTGGGTCAAGGATTTTTCCCTGTGTGTGATAAGTAAAGAACAGGTAAGACCTGTCACCTGAGCTATTTAAGTATATATAGGAAATTTGTGGAGGTAGCATTGTTAAATATTCCCCAACTGTCTTCTTTCTGCTAAGCCTTAAGTATTGAATCTGTGGAGTATTGGATTTTGTATTTAATGTATGCAAATCTAAAAGACCAGACTGAAGCAGCTGACCTGTCACGGATTCTTGTTGAACCACAATTGCTGGTCTCACTGTACAGAGTTTCCTCTGATTTCCCAAGACCATAGATGGGAACTGGGAATTTACAAGATAAAATCAAACACTAGAGTGGTGGCTTTCTTAAGTTCCTTGAGACTGAGGCAGCAGTTTTATAATAACGAGCTTTCACACAATTTCATTTCCCATAAGATAAAGTTCTCACTAATTAGATAATATCAAGCTTGTATTAAAAAGCCAGTGTGGTAGTCAGTAGATGATCTGACATTTAATGAGAAGCTGCTAAGGTGGCACATGGATTTTGGAAAGTTCTGAGGATGTGATTAGGTGAAACTAGAGAAAAAATAAATGCCCTTTAAGTAGTTATAAACTATTGTTTCTTACGTAATAGTGAGACCAAAATTGAATGCTCAAATTCATCTTAATAAAAACAATTCTTTATCCCTTTTTGTACATGATTACTTAAAAGTGAATTAATAAAGTTAAAAGTTAGATGCATATGGAGCTTTTAGCTATTTAAAAGTTTGAGTTATTTACAAAACTTAGGTTTATACTTACTCTTTATCACAACTGGAAAAGTAACTCCTTGTAGGTTTCTGAAATGTATAAGACTGATCAAGATCTTTACTGCTCTCTTATATATTATGTTGAATCATAAAAATAGTTTTGCAAATAAAAAGTGATCAAATATTGGGAATTTCATATGGTTCAACCTAGTATATTTGTTTCTATTTTCTAATCTTGTTTTGTGAAAGACAGAGTCCTTCTTGACAGACAGTACAAAGGCAATTAGACAATATATGTGTAATATCATTAGATTTATGAGTATTTTTAAATTGTTTTTACTTGGTTTCCTGAAAAGCTTATCATATAAAAAGGGGTAGTGTCAATGAAAAGGAAAGAAAATACACTTCTTCTACCTTCTAGTGTTGTCAACATAAGAAATAGTCTGGATTAAATATATTTGAAGTACTATTTCCAAAGCTCAATATGATACTCAGTAATTAAAATTTGTGAAAACTTTGTTTTAGGATTCTGTGTAATACAGTATTCAATGTTTGACACACTACGTACAAACCATTTGATTCTATTTGCTTTTTTGATTAAAAGACTACCAAATGCATGGAAGCTACTTCTCCAGCAAGTAGTTTTTTAAAAAGAGATACAAATTTCTGTGCAACAGTAACTACTCAATTAAATACTGACTTTAATAACCTCTAAGTACATTTTTCTAATATTCTCCTTAAGGAATATTTCATTCCAAGGTTTGATTCTTTTATATGTCCATTTTGGTTACAGGTCATTAATTGCTGATAGGGATTATTATTTTTTACAATTTTGGTGGTAACATTTCATTTTCTAAGATTGCTCATGCCTTTACTAAAACAATGTGACATCCTTGACAAACAAGTATTTCTGTAGATATCTTGAAAACAGATATAAATGCTGAAGTGTGTTTTAATGCAGCTGCATGTAATGACAGCTGAAATTAAATTCTAACTTAGTAAAGTAGATTTTTAATTGAATGTTTTCCCCCCTCAGTTGGGAATATTACCATTTTAATTATATTTCACTGAAGAGGAGGAAAATGAAAATCAATTTATGTTCTGACAGCTAAAAGAAAACTTAGAACATTTCTTACCAAATATTTAAAAAAAATTTCCAATACAATTGATTAGAATAATTCAAAATTGACCGATTTTAGTTTAGGTTTATCATTTAGAAGATGACTTTTGTGCCAAAACATGAAACATAAATATAATTTTGATAAAAGTAAAAGTGTGTTGGGAAGATAATTAGGATGTTTCATTTGAATATGGATGGGAAAAAGGGAAAACTCAACATGTTTTCTCAATTGATTATTGTTTTATATTTTCACAACACATTAAACTTACAGAATTCAAAAAATAGTATCTCAAATTTTAAAATGCATTTTAGAAGTATAACATTTATTACTGCTGATGAAATTCAGAGAAAATAAAAGAGAAAAAGGACAACTATAACCTAGGATCTGGTTCAGGAATACTCTTCTTTTGGCTTGGCATTAACAAGTTTAAGATCTTACATATTTAACTGTAGACATGTTGTTCTCGAGGTGCCAGGTGGGTACTAGACATCCAAGTGGCATCTAGAATATTGGATATACTAAGAGAACAATTCCATACTATTAGCACTGATAACAGTAATATTTATTTGGCATTTCCTGTCAGCTGTGGGTCCTAAAACAATGTACTTGACTATCTTTACCTTTTCAACAATTCCATATGAATGTGTAGTAGGCATTCTAAACTTTGTCTCAAATAGAACTCTGTTTTGGCTCCACCTCTTTCTTATCATCTTGCTTCTGTCCCAGTCTTTTACATCTCAGTAAATGATGTCATCATTGATCCAGTTCCTAATATATACGTATTAGATATATATTATGTACATGGTTACATAGGAATCACTATTGACTTTTCTGTACATCTAATCCATCATTAATTTCTGTCAACCCTACTTGCAATATATAACCCAAACTTTATTATTTTTCATCTTCTCTATGATTGCTATGTCTATGATTACCAGCCTTGCAAATGATCTGTTTGTCTCTAATCTTGCCTTTGTACCAATTGGTTATTTTGAAATATGTAAAGCTCTATTGTTTAAAATAATCATGTTCTGTCATGCTTTAAGAAAATCCAAACTTCTTTCCATACCCTATGCAGTCATGAGTAATCTGGCCCCTGCCTACTCTCTCACCTCTTCTTATATTATTCTCTACTCTGTTTCCTCTTCTCTGTCCATTTTAGCTTTCTTCTTTTCCTCCAACAATCTAACTGTATTCTTTGTTTAGACGTTTGTATTTGTTGTTATGTAGCTCTGGAATTCTACCTTTTCATTGCATTGCAATGCTGATTTACTTTCATCTTTCACATTCCAGTTGCAATGATATTTCCTTACTTAGTAGGGCCTACACTGACTAAAGTAACCCACTCAGTCCAAGTTACTATCCATTTCTTAGACATCTTCCTGTTTATTTCCCTTTTGACTCTTAATAATTGTCTTGTGTTTTTATTGAGTCATTCATTAATTCAGTTATTACTTGTGTTGTTACTGATTGATTCATTAATTCAACTATTGCCTGTTTACCTATAACTAGACTATTAGCTCTAAGAATGTAGGTGCTTGGTTAGGGACATAACACATGCTCAATAAACATTTGCAGAAGGAATTAATGCTTTAGAATTGAAAAAAAGGATTTTTTATGAATATAAACTCATCATCTGATAGAGTACTATCAGCAAGGAATGTAGTAAATCCTGCTCATCTGCTACTATTATGAAAACCTCAGTGTAGAGAGATTTAATTGTCTTACATAAATCATAAGCAATGATTTACCCCTAAAAAGAGTTTAGCCCTAAAAATCTAACATCAAATTATTCAATGTCTTCCTTATACCCTCTTCTGACAGGTTAGTTTATGACACATTTTAGAAAATGTACTGATAGCATCTACAAGTTATCTTCTTTAAGTATAGCTAAATATGACTGATATTCAACTTGACAAGATTAACATCTGAAGAACCCTTTTGAAAAAAAAAGATAAATGTATGACTTTTCAGAATAGGGTGTTTCTCAGTCTCTGACATTTAAAAAAGTTTAAAAAGTTAATCCAAGGGTACCAAGATATCTTCCATCATTCATTAAGTTTTTTGGAATATATCTATATTCAGATTTAACCAACACACATGAATAGATACTATGTGCTAAGTATTATGCTGATTACTTTGCCTATGTTATCTCATTTAATTCTCACAATCATTTGGTAGTTATTTTTATAACTTTTGGTTTGAGAGAAAGCCTTGTAAAGTGCGTATGTTACCAAAGTCTTCTGATTCATAATTAATTGCTCCTTACATTGTATTTTATCATCTCTGCACTGTCAGGAAAATATCTGCATGATATAATTAGTGGAAAGAAATTTAGCATCTTGACAACTATATTGCAATATACCATAACATTCTAGGACTTATCACCCAAGTCAGAAACCCTGGATTTTCCTTTATTTCTCTTGGCTGCATGCCCATATTTAATTTTTCAATAGATCATGATTGTTCTGTCTCTAAAGTATCTTAAATTGGCCCACTTCTCTCCATCTCCACTGTCATCGTGATAGTCCAAATGCAAATCATCTTTAAACTGAACTCTGGTATCTCTATTCCCACACTTGTTTCCTTACAAGATATTCTTTGTATACTGCAACTAACATTATCTTTTAAAAATTGAAATCAGTTCATAGCTCTCTGTTAAAACAAAAAAATAAAAATATCCTGTAATGAAAAAAAAAGTTGAAAATAGAGCTACCCTACGACCCAGCAATTCCACTACTGGGTATTTACCCCAAAGATACAAATGTAGTGATCTGAAGGGGTACATGCACCCCAGTGTTTATAGCAGCAATGTTCACAATAGCCAAACTATGGAAAGACCCAATATGTCCATCAATAGCTGAATGGATAAAGAAGATGGTATATATATATACACAATGGAATATTATGCAACCTCAAAAGGAATGAAATCTTGCCATTTGCAATGATATGGACGGAACTAGAGGGTATTATGCTAAGCAAAATAAGTCAATCAGAGAAAGACATGTATCATATGATCTCACTGATATGAGGAATTCTTAATCTCAGGAAACAAACTGAGGGTTGCTGGAGTGGTGGGGGGTGGGAGGGATGGGGTGGCTGGGTGATAGACATTGGAGAGGGTATGTGCAATGGTGAGCACTGTGAATTGTGTAAGGCTGATGAATCATAGAACTGTACCTCTGAAACAAATAATGCATTATATATTTAAAAAAAAAGATAGTAGGAAGGGAGAAATGAAGGGGGAATTGGAGGGGGAGATGAACCATGAGAGGCTATAGACTCTGAAAAACAAACTGAGGGTTCTAGAGGGGAGGGGGGTAGGGGGATGGGTTAGCCTGGTGATGGGTATTAAAGAGGGCATGTACTGAATGGAGCACTGGGTGTTATACACAAACAATGAATCACGGAACACTACATCAAAATAAAAGTAAATAAAAATATCCTGTAATAACTTATTATTGTATTTAGGATCAAAACCAAACTTTCAACCTTGGCCTGTAAGACTCTACATATTCTGACTTCTACCTGCTCCATTCTACAAGTCATCTCTTCTTTTTCTGGGTTTCAGTTACTGGGGCTTTCTTTCTCTTAAACATGCCAAGTTCTTCGTGGTCTTTGCATCTGTTATTACTGTTTTCTTTCCTTGATTTTCCTATTTCTATGAAAAATGCCATTGGAATTTTGATAAGAGTTGCATTAAATCTGTAGATTGTTAAAATGTCCATCCTACCCAAAACAATTCTAATTCTTACCATATACAAGCATGGAAAATCTTTCTACTTATTTGTGTCTTCAATTTCTATCATCGGTTTCTTATAGTTTTCCATGTACAGGTCTTCCACCTACTTGGTTAAATTTATTCTGAGGTATTTTATTCTTTTTGTTGTAAATGTAAATGGGATTATTTTCTTAATTTCTCTGATAGTTCGTTATAGCATTAAAAAACACAACTGATTTTTGTATGTTGATCTATCTAGTAACTTGGCTGTTTATTATTATTCTAACAGGTTTTTGGTGGAGTATCTAGGGTTTTCTATATAACATCATGTCATCTGCAGTAGTCACAGTTATACTTCCTCCTTTTTTTGAGAGAGAGAGAGAGAGAGAGAGAGAGAGTGCGTGCGTGCACAAGAGCAGGTGAGCATGAGGGGTTGGGGAGGGGCAGAGGGAGAGAGAGAACCTTAAGCAGGCTCCACACCCAGTGTGGAGCCCAACACTGGGTTTGATCTCATGACCCTGAGATATGACCTGAGCTGAAATCAAGAGTCAGACGCCTAACCAACTGAGCCACCCAGGTGTCCTGTACTTCCTCCTTTCTTATTTGGATGATCTTCATTTCTCTTTCTTGCCCAATTGTTCTGGCTAGGACTTCTGATAACTATGTTGAATAGAAGTGGCAAAAGTGGGCATCTTTGTTCTTGATCATAAGGAAAAGGCTTTTACCTTTTCACCATTGAGTATAATATTAGTTATGGGCTTGTCTTCTTTTTGGCCTTCATTATGTTGAGGTATGTTCTCTCTATACCCACTTTGTTGACAGTTTTTATAATAAATGGACATTAAATTTTGTCAGATGTTTTTGTACATCTGTTGATATAATTTTTATCCTTCATTTTGTTAATATAGTGCATCATATTGATTGATTTTCAAATATCAAAACATCTTTCCATTCCTGGAATAAATACCACTTGATACTGGTATATTTTCCTTTTAATATACTGTTGAAATCAATTTGCTAATATTTTCTTGAGGATTTTTGTATCAATGTTCATCAGGGATATTGATCCATAATTCTCTTTTCTTATAGTGTCCTTGTCCGGTTTTGGTATCAGGGTATTGCTGGTCTTATAAAATGAGTTCAGAATTGTTCTCTTCTATTTTTTTGGAAGAGGTTGAGATGGATTGTTAGTTCTTTTTTAAATGTTTGGTACAGTTCACCAGTGAAGCTGTCTAATCCTACATTTTTCTTTGTTGGGGCAAGTGTTTGATTATTCATTAACTCTCCATACTAGTTATCAATTTATATTTTCTGTTTCTTCCTGATTCAGTCCTGGTAGGTTGTATGTGACTAGGAATTTATCCATTTCTTCTAGATTGTCCAATTTACTGGTGTATAATTGATAGTAGTGTCATATGATCCTTTGTGTATCTGCTGTATCTACTGTAATGTTTCTTCTTTCATTTCTAATTGAGTCCTCTCTTTTTCTTGATGAGTCTTAGCTAAAGGTTTGCCAATTTTGTCTGTATTTTAAAAAAGCAAAACAAAACAAAACCAACAGCTCTTAGTTTCATTGATCTTTTCTATTTGCAGTCTCTAAATATTATTTCCACTTTGTTTTTTATTTCTTTCCTTCTATTAACTTTGGGCTTCATTTGTTCTACCTTTTCTAGTTACCTGAGGTATAAAGATAGGTTGTATATTTAAGATTTTTGTTTTCTGATAGGCATTTATTGCAATGAACTTCCCCATTAGAACTGCTTGTGCTGTATCCCATAAAGTTTTGGTATGTTGTTTTTTTCCATTTTCATTTGTTTCATGGTATTTTTTTTTTTTGCTACCTTTTGATTCTTCGACTCATTGTTCAGTAGCATGTTGTTTTTAACCACATATTTGTAAATTTTCCAGTCTTCTTGTAATTAATCTCTAATTTCATACCATTGTGGTCCAGAAAGATGCTTAATATGATTTCAATCTTAAATTGGTTAAGACTTGTTTTGTGGCTTAATATCTGGTTTATTTTGGAGAATATTCCATGTGTACTTGAGAAGATATGTATTCTATTGCTTTTGGAAAGAATGTTCTGTATATGTGTTAGGTCCATCTGGTTTCAAGTGTTGTTTGAATCTAATGTTTTCTTATTGATTTTTTGTTGGGATGATCTATCCATTGGTAAAAGTGGGGTATTGAAGTCCTCTATAATTGTATTGCTGTCTATTTCTTCCTTTAGGTCTGTTAATATTTGCTTTATATATTTAGGTTCTCCTATGTTGGGTACATAAATACTTATTATATCCTCTTGTTAGATTGGCCCCTCTTTTAATTATATAATTACCTTTGTCTCTCATTGTGTTCTTTGTTTTAAGGTTTATTTTTTCTGATATAAGTATAGCTACCCAAGCTTTCTATTGGTTTACATTTGCATAGAGTATCTCTTTCTATCCCTTCACTTTTAGTTTGTGTAATTCCTTACATGTAAAGTGAGTCTATTTTAGGCAGCATATGAATTTTTTTTAATCTATTCAACCACTCTATGTCTTTTTATTGGATAATTTGGTCCATTTGCATTTAAAGTGATTTTTGATAGGTATGTACTTACTGCCATTTTATTAATGATGTTCTGGCTGTTTTGTTCTGTTCATTTTTTCTCTTACCTTCTTCTCTTGTGATTTGATTATTTTCTTTTGTGCTAGGCTTAGATACTTTTGTATCTAAGGCCAACATAAAACAACATACTTATAATAGTCTATTTTAAGTTCATAACAACTTAAGTTTGAACGCATTCTAAAGTTCTAGCTTTGTTAACCACCCACTCCCAAGATTTACGTCATTGATGTCACAATTTACATCGTTTTGTGTATCCCTTAACAAATTATTGTGGTTTTACTTATTTTTACTACTTTTGTCATCTAACCTTTATATTATCTTTATAAGTGACTAGTACCTTTACAACATTACATTATTCCAAATTTTATTATATCTTTCCCTTTACACATAAGATTTATATTTTCATATGTTTTCTTATTACTAATTAGTGCCCTTTAATATTTGCTTAAAGAAATCTCTTTAACATTTCTTTTAAGGCCATTCTAGTGATGACTTCTTTTAGTTTTTGCTTGTCTAGAAATCTCTTTATCTCTCCTTCAGTTCTGAAGGACAACTTTGCCAAGTAGACTATTCTTGGTTGGCAGTGTTTTTCTTTCAGTGCTTTGAATAAATCATGCTATTCCTTCCTGCCCACAAATCTTCTACTGAAAAAAAATTGTTTTTCTCTTGCTTTATTTAAGATTATCTCTTTAACTTTTGATTATAATGTGTCTTGGAATGGGTCTCTTTGCTTCATCCTTTTTTTTTTTTTTTTTTTGGAATTTGTTTTTTTTTTTTTTCTTTTTTTTTTTTTTTTTTTTTTGGAACTCTGTGTGCTTTCTGGATCTGGATGTCTGTTTCCTTCTTCACATTAGAGGAGTTTTTAACTATTATTTCTTTAAATAAGTTTTCTGCCCCTTTCTGAGACTGTTCTCCTTCTAGGACCCCTATAATGCCAATGTTGGTGTGCTTGATGATGTCCCATTAGTCCCTTAAGCTATTTTCCCTTTTTTTTTTCTGCTTTGATTGGGAAAAGTAAAAAGTATGACGATAAAAGCACAAAGGGCAATGGGTAAAAATACAAATATACTATTGTAAGATATCTTTCGTGCTATAATTAAAAATAATCAAGGCCAATATAAAAGATAAAGTGGAATAGAAAAGATGAAAACAATAATAAATATTACTAGAAGAAAGTAGGATAAAGGAAAAATAACTGAAAAAGTTGGCACAAATAGAAAACAAATAGCAAAATGTCCAACTTAAACCAAACTATATCAGTAATTACTTAAAGAAGTAATCAATTATCAGCAACCCTTTAATCCACACAAACCCCCAAAACTAATTGTTATCAAATTTAATTAATGGTCTCTAATCATAAGTTATGATGTGTTTGTCCGGATAGTACTGAGTTATTTCAATGTGTAGGAGGAGAATATTGAAGTGGACAACATGACATAATTATTCTATTCTCAGTCCTTTCCTAAAGGAGGAAAAAACACTTGGTATATCATTAGAAATTACTATTTTCAAAATTCTTTTATGTAAAATAAAAGATTAGCCTGAAATAGTTCTATTTCTAAATATTTAAAAATTCTGAGGCCATGTAGTAAACTAACAAACACCATAAAGAAAGATTATGCATTAAAAATAAATATTAGTTCTCTGTGACTACTCATGCTAAAAGTTGAAGAAAAAAGGATCTCAAATTCTGTATATTACAAAATCTGTTGGATGATAATGTGTGGGTAACTTTTGCTCATTCAGACTTTGTTAAAAATTAAAAATTAAGGGGTGCTTGGGTGGCTCAGTCAGTTAAACCTCTGCCTTTGGCTCAGGTCATGATCCCAGGGTCTGGGATAGAGCCCCGCATAGGGCTCCCTCCTCCACAGGGGGCCTGCTTCTTCCTCTCCCTCTGCCTGATGCTCCCCCTGCTTATGCTTGTACTCTCTGTCAAATAAATAAATAAAATCTTTAAAAAATAAAATTTACACTGCAAATTCAGAACTAAATGTCTTTAAAAAATTCACGTAAGACAAATGACTATATTACTGAAATATGTTGACATATAAGTGTATAAATTTAAAGTGTACATGTTAATTTGAAACATTTATAGATTATGATTGCTATTGTAGAGATAATTAGCACCTCTATCAAGTTACATAATTGTTCTTTCATTTTAGTGGTAAGATCTTTAAGATCTAGTCTCTTAGCAAGTTTGATGATTATGATACAATATTGTCTATATTCACTACGATGTGCATTAGATCTCTAGGACTTATTTACTATTTGTTGGAAGTTTGTACCCTTAAACAACATGTGTCCTATCCTCTATTATAACCATTTTACTTTCTATTTTTATGAGTTTGGCTTTTTTTAGATTCTACATGTAAGTGATATCATCTACTACTTGTCTTTTGTGGTCTCATCTCACTTAGCATAATATGCTCAAGGTCCATTAATGTTGTCACAAATGGAAGGATGTCCTCCTTTCTCATGACTGAATATTACACACACACACACACACACACACACACACACACACACACACCCCATCTTCTTTATCCATTCATTCATACATGGAATTTACATTGTTTCCAGATTTTGCTATTGTGAATAATGTTGTAATAAATGTGGGAGCTTATATCTCTTCAATATTCTGTTTTCATTTCCTTTGTTTATATATCCAGTAGTGGAATTGCTGGATCATGTGGCAGATTGATTTTTAATATTTTGAGGAATCTCCATGTTGTTTTTCATAGCAGTTAAACCAATTTACATTCCCACCAGCAGTGTATAAGGGTTCCCTTTTGTCCATATCCTTTCCAACACTTATTTCTTGTCTTCTTGATTATAGCCATTCTAACAAATGCAGTGATAGCTGTTTTTTTTTTTTTTTTTTATTTGACAGGATAGAGAGAATACAAGCAGGGGTAGTGGCAGACAGAGGTAGAGGGAGAAGCAGGCTCCCTGCTCAGCAGGGAGCCTGATGTGGGACTCCATTATAGGATCCTGGGATCATGACCTGAGCCAAAGGCAGATGCTTAACCGGCTGAGCCACCCAGGTGCCCTGCTCACTGTGGTTTTGATTTGCATTTTCCTGATGATTAGTGATGTTGAACAACTTTTCATTGTACTTGTTGGCCATTTGGATGTCTTTTTTGGAATAATGTCTTTTTTATTTAGATGTATGAGTTCTTTACAGATGTGGGTATTAATTTCTTATCTGATATATGGTTTGCACTTTTCTCTCAGTTTGCCTTTTCAGTTTGTTAATTGTTTCCTTTGCTGTGCCAAAACTTTTATTTTTGCCTTTGTTGTTTGTGATTTTGATGTCCTATCCAGAAAAAACATTGCCAATACCAAAGTCAAGGACCTTTTTCTCTACGTTTTCTTCTGGAAGTTTTATGGTAAAAACTTGGTATCAGGTCTTACCTGATAAGTCTTTATTACATTTTAAGTTAATTTTTGTGAATGGTGTAATATAGGGCTCCAATTTAATTGTTCTGTATGTTTATCCGTTTTTTTCAATACCACTTGTTGAAGAGACTGTCATTTCCCCATTGGCTGTCTTGTCAAATATTAGTTGCCTATATATACAGTGTTGAATTCTGAGCTCTCTATTCTGTTCCATTGGTCTGTGTATCTATTTTTTATGCCAATACCATACTCTTTTTTATTAATAAAGCTTTGTAGCATATTTTAAAATCAGGACATGTGCTACCTCTGGCTTTGTTCTTTTCCCCCAGGATTGCTTTGGCTATTTGGGGTCTTTGGTAGTTTCATATAAATTTTAGGAATTTTTTCCTCTTTTTGTGAAAAATGCCATTGGTATTTTTGTAGGGATTGCATTGAATCTATAGCTGGCTTGAGTAGTATGGACATTTTAACAATAATCTTCTTATCAATGAACACAGGATATCTTTTCATTTGTGTGTTCTTTGATTTCTTTTAACAAAGCTTGTATTTTTTCTTGTACAGATCTTTCACTTTCTTAAAGTCTGGATATTACTGTTTTTGATGCTATTATGAATGGGATAGTTGTCTTTATTTCTTTTTCAGATGTTTCATTATTAGTATATAGAAATGCAACTGATTAGTATATAGAAATGCAAATATTGATTTTATATCCTACAACTTCACTGAATTTGTTGATTAGTTCCAATAGTTTTTTGGTTGAGTCTTGGTGATTTTCTATATACAAAATCATATAATCTGCAAAGAGCAAAATTTTCTTCCTTTTTGATTTATATGTCTTTTATATCTTTGTTTTGCCTAATTGTTCTGTCTAGGACTTCCAGTACTATATTGAATAAGAGCGGTGAGAGTAAGCACCCTTGTTTTTTTTCTTGATCTTAGAGGAAAAGCTTTCAATTTTTTCTGACTATAATGTTAACTGTGGCGTTGCTTTATATAGCTTATTTTAAAAAATATTTTATTTATTTGACAGAAAGAGAGCACAATCAGGGAGAGCAGGAGGGAGAGGGAGAAGCAGGCCCTCTGCCCCCCTGGCAGAGCGGGATCCTGATGCCGGACTTGATCCCAGGACCCTGGGATCATGACCTGAGCCAAAGGCAGATGCTTAACTGACTGAGCCACCCAGGCACCCCGTCTATGGCCCTTATTATGTTGAGGTTATGTTCCTTCTAGATGCAATCTATCTAGGGTTTTTATTAGAAAAGGATGTTGCATTTTGTCAATTGCTTTTTCTACATCAATTGAGATCATGTGATTTTTATCTTTGATTCTATTAAGGTGATCTATTACATTTATTGCTTTGCGTATGTAAAGCCAGCCTTCAACCCAGGGATAAATCCCATTTGGTCATGGTGTATATTCATTTTTTTTGTGTGTGTGTGTTTTCAAGGAACTGAATTTTTAACTTTATTTAATTTTAATTAACATAAATTTAAAAAGACTCAATTCAGTTGTCAGAAAAATTATTAAATATATCTGGGATAATTCGGGTATGTGAATGTACTTTTTCAACTGTAAGTTTTGTGCACTCTAATTTTGTGCACTATTTTTTAAATTTTATTTTATTATGTTAGTCACCATACAATACATCATTAGTTTTTGATGTAGTGATCCACGATTCACTGTTTTTGCATAACACCCAGTGCTCCAGGCTGTACGTGCCCTCCTTAATACCCATCACTGGGCTAGCCCATCCCCCCACCCCCTCCCCTCTAGAACCCTCAGATTGTTTCTCAGAGTCCATAGTCTCTCATGGTTCATCTCTCCCTCCGATTTCTGCCCCTTTCATTTTTCCCTTCCTTCTCCTAATGTCCTCCATGCTGTTCCTTATGTTCCACAAGTAAGTGAAAGCATATGATAATTGACTTTCTCTGCTTGACTTATTCATTTTTAATGTGTTCTTGATTAGGTTTGCTAATATTTTGTTACCGAATATTTTTTGCTAGCATTTTTGCATCCATATTCATCAAGGATATTCGTCTAGTTTTCTGTTGTATCTTTATCTGGGTTTGGTATCTAGTAATGCTGACCTTGTAAAATGAGCTTGAAGTGTTCCCTCCTCTTCAGTTCTCTGAAAGACATTGAAAGGATTGACATTAATTCTTTTTTAAATACTTGGTAGAATTTGCCTGTGACACTATCTGGTCTGAGACTTTTCTTTGTTGGCAGGTTTTTGCTTAGTGATTCCATATCTTTACCTGTTACTGGTATTTTCAGATTTTTTACTCCTTCCTGACTTAGTCTTGGTAGCTTGTGTGTTTCTAGAAATTTATACACTTTTTATAGGTACCTAATTTGTTGACATATAACTGTCTTCTCTTTCTAATTTTGATTCTTATTTTGATACTTATTCTAGCTAAAGATTCATCAGTCTTGTTTATCTTTGCAAAAAACTAATTCTTAGTTTTGTTGATTCTATTTGTTTTTATAGTTTCTATTTCATTCCTCTGCTAACTTTGGGCTTAATTTGTTTTTGTTTTTCTAGTTCCTTGAGGTATAAAGTTAGGTTGAGATTTTTCTAATTTCTTAATACATGTTTTTATTACTGTAAACTTTTGTGTTAGAACTGCTTTTGCTGTTAGAAGTGGGTTTGTTCTATATTGGCCCTTATTATGTTGAGGTTATGTTCCTTCTAGATGCAATCTATATCCTGTAAATTTTGACATGTTGTATTTTCATTTTTATTTGTTTCAAGGTAATTTCTGTTTTCTTTTTTATTTTTATGACCCATTGATCATTCATTTTTTTGAGTGACATCATTTTTATTTTTATTAAATTTTATTTTATTTTATTATGTTAGTCATCATACAATACATCATTAGTTTTTGATGTAGTGATCCACGATTCACTGTTTTCGTATAACACCCAGTGCTCCAGGCAGTACATACCCTCCTTAATACCCATCACCAGGCTAACCCATTCTCCCACCCCCCCTCCCCTCTAAAACCCTCAGTTTGTTTCTCAGAGTCCATAGTCTCTCATGGTTCATCTCTCCCTCCGATTTTCCCCCCTTCATTTTTCCCTTCCTTCTCCTAATGTCCTCCATGCTGTTCCTTATGTTCCACAAGTAAGTGAAACCATATGATAATTGACTTTCTCTGCTTGACTTATTTCACGTAACATAATCTCCTCCAGTCCCATCCATGTTGATGTAAAAGTTGGATATTCATCCTTTCTGATGGCTGAGTGATATTCCATTATATATATGGACCACATCTTCTTTATCCATTCATCTCTTGAAGGGCATCTCAGCTCTTTTCATAGGGTGTCTTCGCTTTTAAAAATCTGTTCTTTGAACTGAATTATTTCTATATTTCTATCCTTCAAGTCACTTATTCTTCTATCCTTTCTGCCCTGTTAACCTATGCTCCCAATGTATTCATCTCAATCATTGAATTCTACAGCTCCAGAATTTTGTTTGGTTCTTTTTTATAATTTCAGTCTCTTCAATAAAAAGGAGTTCTTTACCACTCTTTTTTTTTTTTAGTTTTTTGGTAGCTGATTGAATTTTTTCATAAAAGTTATTTTGAATTCTTTACCAGTTAGATTGCAATATTCCATGCTTTTGAGTTCATTTGCTGCAGAATTTTTTTTGTGATATATATTTCCTTGATTTTTCATGATGTTTAACCATTTGCATGTAGGGTAGCACAGACTCTCCTCAGTTAAGAATTTGTTTCTTACAATTCAACAGGCTGACAATTAGAATGCTTTCTCTAATACATTAGAAAGTGGCTATAGCTCAAGTTTGTGGATTCTCCTCCTGGAAGAGCTAGTTATAGAGGTAGGAAAGATGCATCTGGGACTTTGGGGGGTCCCCCACTGGCCCAGTAGGGGGATATTCAAGTGAGGCACTCCTGGAGGTTCATGGCATATCTTCCCCAGAAATCCTGAAGCAAACATCAGGAAATATGTTCCTTCAGTGCCCTTAGAAAAGATTATCTGCCTCCTTCACTTTCCTTCTGCACTCCTCCATCACACTACCCCACCCTCCACCAACACCAGAGGTCTCACCTCAGCAATTCAGGTGCCTGTAAAGAAACGGATCCCTTTATCTGTGCCCCAAATACCTTGGGCACCTGGGTGGTCACTTGTCACTTTTGCTTTCCATCTCCTCTGTTGGAGAGGTAACCTCTGATCTTGCCAAAAGCCCAGTGCTGACTTGGCAAGTTCTGTCTCCCCTGCCTCAAAACTTGTCTTTGTTCCTCTCTGATGTCATGCTGGATTCCCCTGTCAGGCAGGCTCAATCTCCACAAATTCTCCATCTTCCGTGGGAATCCATCCAGTTTTGTTCCCTCTCCATTCCCCCTTTCCTGACTGTGTTGATTTGGGGTAGGGCAGGCTCACTAACACCCTTGGATCCACTGCTCCCACTGAGGTCTTGTCTGCCCACTTTTGGATGAACTGGTAGGCAAAAAATCCTGGGTGTTCTGTTAAAATGTGCAGAGGAGCTTAGAGTCAGTTATGGATGTCCAATTAATTGTAAATCAAGGGAGAGAGAGAAAAAAGGAATGGCTCACACTACCATGATGCTGACATCCAAAAGTGACTTCTGCCTGAATTTTCAGAGGCAATATTTTCTTCACTTTGTATAATGAAAAAAATGAGGAAATAAGCTAAAATATATATTTTTAATATAAAACAAAGGGACTTTGAAAGTGGAGGCAACAGATGATTAGTTTGCTCTATAATACAAATTAGTCTCCCTGAGGTTTTCACACTTGATGGAAAAGTATGTGCCAGCAGAATCCTTCTCTAAAACCTTCCTTGCCTTAAATGATAAAAAAAATGGATTTGAGTAAGATTCACCCAGAATGAAAAAAAGATGAGTTCAGAATGATAAGAGACAAAGAAGTCATGAGAGATAGTCTCTGAAAGCAAGGAAAGTAACACCTGGCTTCCATAGCACAGAATGAAAGAATAAGCAGTACCACATCAATATAGCACTGTGTTTACCAAATGGATAAACTTAATTATTCCATGAGTATTTAGTGAACTTCCATAATTGAAACTGATGTTTTTTATTAATACCCCTATGGATTTCCCTCTTTGCTGCCAAGTTCAAGTGGCTTGAATTGATTATAAAGAAAAAAATGCTGTTTTCAAACCTAACATTATCTCTATGCTGAGCATAGACAAGCTAATAGAGATTGAGGCTATTTTTTTTTTAATTTGTAAAAGTAGTACTGAAATTAAATAATTGGGGAATGAAAAAAATGATATGCTTGAAATTCAATAATTATTAAGTTTAAAATTTGCCACTGCCATTTTCATGGGATATTTTCTCTACATTTTTGTGTTTCCCTGATATTTTGTCATTTTTCAATAATGGAATATTCTGGAAACTGGTATGGGGTTAAAGAAAAGGAGCATAATATTCACCACTTACCTGTTCATAGTTATTCAGGCACTTTTATTTTAAAATGTTAATAGCTGATATACTTGTTTCTGTATATTAGTGAGTTTCTTGAAAAATTAATATATTTTACTTTTTATCTTTAAAATGTCAACTTATTGTAATGAATTTAATGGAGGGTTTTAATAATTATGGTATTTCATTGAATAAAAAAGTAGATGACAATACTTTTACACAAAACTTATTTCATTTGACCATAAACTGTTATATTCTGGAAAAGTCTGGTGAGTTAATTCAATGGTGTTAAGAAATACTATTGTTGCTTTCAAGTAAATTATGGATTATTTGTGGCGTAGAATGAGGTCCTTTGCAATAACATGTATTGACGGCTTGATTATTTTTAGCTCAGTCATGGAAAAATGCCTGAAACATTTGGAGACTGGTGTCTAGACAATTCAGAAAGCTGACTTAAAGGCAAAAAGAATTGTTGGTTTGGATTTCCTAAGGTGTATATGAAATTATTAGGATACTGTATGTGGAATAAAATGAACACTTTTTCTGAGATATTGTTGAGGTCTTTAACATGGAGAGGGAGTGCTCAAAAACAAAGACATTTCTTTAGCGAATTATTAGAAAATGTGTACTTCACTATCCTTTTTATCAGTAGGAAACAGATTCAAGGAGAAGACTGATAGACCAGAAAGGAAAAGAATGCTATTATTTGTGCAATTTGTGGGGCTATTACAAGAAAATAGTTTTGCTATCCAAACACTACCCCTCTTCTGGAAGTAATGAAGACTTTTTCTCACTTCACCTGTGGTATAGAGGATGCTGTGTTCTATATAACCAGCCTAACAATGGACTGATATAAAAGCTGAGAAAATATGACCAAAATTAACTTTACACTGTCATCTTAATTTTAAGATTAGTGTATAAAATATACCTTATCAAGTCCTAGAGTCCATAGTCATTAGAAGTGAGCAACAGATTGGTATCATACTTCCTGATGGCAGAAAAAAAGGAGAGTGAATTATAGTGTCCAAGAAATAAAATCACACAGTTCATAAGAATAGACTTAACTACTGTTGGACTTGAAACCTGAGAGAAAGTAGTCAATAAATGATGTCACCAACATCCCTATGACAAACATGGTATTAAGTTTCAACTGAGTAATTTTTGTATGGACTCAAAATGTGAGCCAAACACAAAGCAAATCAGTAAGGAAAATTCTACAAGGCAAGAAAACTGTGTTACTTATCTCGGTAGCTTTCTGATTATCTAGTTTGATCTAAGGAAAAAACCAACAAAACACCTATCCTTTAGCTCTGGGTTTTCTGTAGTTCAGTCACATAAGGTCTTTGTTAACTTGCAGATCCCGGTACTTTATTTAAAGGCATTCTATGGGCCACATATCAATCACCTTAAACATGGCATTAAGCAGTCTTTCATGAATATTGTATGAGTGAGGATTATATTCAGCGGGAACTGTGGAACACCTAACATCATGAGCTTAGACAAGGGGTACTACTCATGTCACAAAGTGTGAAGGAGACAAGAAAGGGCAGTTCCTCAGCATCATCAAGGACCCAGGCATTCTATCTTCTTGCTCTGCAGTCTTAAGCATGTGGCTCTCATCCATTCAGTCAGAAAATTTTTCTGTACCTTCAATGTATCATATTTGAGCAGGAAGAAAAGGGAAACACAAAGAAATGAAGGAAGATTCAGTCTTATTCTGTCCTTTGGAAAAGAAATTTCTAAGAGTCCCATCTTGTTATATCTTATAATTTGTCTTACATTTCAGTCATTTGAATTAAGTCATATGGCTACTGCTAGAAGCAAGAATGTCTGAGATGGTGGGCAGTTTAAAGAAAGCACATGGCTGCACCATAGAAAAAGTAGAATTCTCTTAATAAGAGGAAAGAATGTGTTTGTTGGCACCCAGCTGTGTCTGCCATATATATCATTTCTTGCAATCAAGGTTTAAGGAAAAATGGTCATCAGAAAGATCATGGCTATATTTTATGTCAAGAATATGAAGTGCAGTTGTGCTATGTTGTCAGGGAAGTGCAACCTTGTGTTCGATGTGCAACTGAACAGAGAAAAGTGCTGATATCCTCTCATGAAAGTAAATAAGCCTCACCAAGGTAGAGGCTTAAAACATATTCAATCCTGTGTCCAGGTTTGTACTAAGGAAATACTTGAGTATGGAATAGTAGCTTGTCTCAGAAAATAACCATGGTCCCATTTAACACATTTAAAAAACAAATGTGTTAAGATATTCAGTAAATGATCAATTCATTCAGCAAATATGTTTTTGTGTCTTTTATACACAAGGCACATACCAGGTATTATGGATGACACCAAGAGGGAACAGGCACAGGCTTTATATACAGTATTGTTGTTTGCTAGGAGAGATTCATATGTACAAGTAGCTATTAAAATCTACATAAATGACAACATAGAATATATCAGTATATATTAGGAAAGGCCTGACACAATTGCATGAGATTTGAATTTATTTCCTGATGATGGAGATGTAAATAATAGAATTGAAGGTGACATAGGTCGATGAGTGTGACAGTCTGGAGAGACTTTGGAGCCAAAAATCCTAGGTTCAGTTCTCTCTAGATCGGCCACTGACACCTGTATGATCTTACATAGAGATGCAGCTAGCCTCACAGGGTCTATTTTTATTAATAGGTATAAAAAGGTCAGTTATATCTTTACCACCTACCTCATTATGGTTCTGGCTTTCAAAAAGTATAGATAGAAAAATCTGTTAATTTGATACTACATGTTTGCAAAGAAATAGCCTCAAAGATAGCAATACCATACTACCTTATTTTTCCTCTGGATTGTTTTGTACTTTTATAATCTAAAAACTTTAATCTTAATTAAAGGTAAAATATTTTCTGTTGCTCCATGAAACTCAGGAAATAGTGAACATTTTAGGGGAAAATAACATGAAGATGTAAAATATAACATCATCTATAACATATTCTTATTTGTATATTTAAGTTTGCAGTTAAGTTTGAATAGACACTTTCACAAATTTTATTTAAATTCAATTAATATATATTGTATTATTAGTTTCAGAGGTAGAGTTCAATGATTCATCAGTTGCATATAATACCCAGTGCTCATTAGATAACCTGCCCTTCTTAATGCCTGTCACCTAGTTACCCCATCACACTGCCCACCTCCCCTCCAGCAGTTTGTTTTCTATGATTAAGAGTCTCTTATGGTTTGTGTACCTCTCTGATTTCATCTTATTTTATTTTTCCCTCCCTTCCCCTATGATCCTCTGTTTTGTTTCTTAAATTCCACATAGGAGTGAAATCATATGATAATTGTCTTTTTCTGGTTGACTTATTTCACTTAGCATAGTACCCTCTAGTTCCATCCATGCTGTTGCAAAAGGGACGATTTCATTTTTTTTTTGATGTCTGAGTAATATTCCATTGTGTGTGTGTGTATCACATCTTCTTTATCCATTCATCTGATGATGGACATCTGGGGCTCTTTCCATAGTTTGGCTATTGTGGACATTGCTGCTATAAATATTGGGGTGCAGGTGTCCCTTTGGATCACTATTTGTATCCTTTGAGTAAATAACTAGTAGTGCAATTGCTTGACTATAGGGTAGCTCTATTGTTAACTTCTTGAGGAACCTCCACACTCACTGCTTTCCAGAGTGGCTGCACCAGCCTGCATTCCCACCAATTGTGTAGGAGGGTTCCCCTCTCTCTGTATCCTCACCAAGATTTGTTGTTTCCTGACTTGTTAATTTTAGCCATTCTGATTGGTGTGAGGTGGTATCTCATTGTGGTTTTGATTTGTTTTTTTCTCTGATGCTGAGTGATGTTGAGCATTTTTTCACATGTCTGTTGGTCATTTGTATGTCTTCCTTGGGAAAAAAGGACTGTTCATGTCTTCTGCCCATTTCTTGACTGGATTATTTGTTTTTTGGGTAGTGAGTTTGATAAGTTTTTTTAGAGATCTGAGATACTAGCCCTTTATCTGATAAGACACTTGCAAATATCTTCTTCCATTCCATAGGCTGTCTTTTGCTATGCAAAACTTTTTATCTTGATGAAGTCCCAATAGTTCATTTTTGCCCTTGCTTCCCTTGGCTTTGGAGACAGATCTAGCAAGAAGTTGCTGTGGCTGAGGTTGAAGAGGTTGCTGCCTGTGTTCTCCTCTAGGATTTTGATGGATTCCTGTCTCACATTTAGGTCTTTCATCCATTTTGAGTTTATCTTTGTGTGTGGTGTAAGAAAATGGTCCAATTTCATTCTTCTATATGTGGCTGTCCAATTTTCCTAGCACCATTTGTTGAAGAGACTGTCTTTTTTCCATTGGATATTCTTTCCTGCTTTGTTGAAGATTAGTTGACCATAGAGTTGAGGGTCTCTTTCTGGGTTCTCTATTCTGTTCCATTGATCTATGTGCCTGTTTCTGTGCCAGTACCATACTATGTTGATGATTACAGATTTGTAATAAATTTTGAAGTCTGGAATTGTGATGCCACCAGCTTTGGTTTTCTTTTTCAACATTATTCTGGCTATTCAGGGTCTTCTCTGGTTCCATACAAATTTTAGGATTATTTGTTCCAGGTCTGTGAAAAATGATGATGGTATTTTGATAGGTATTGCATTGAATGTGTAGATTGCTCTGGGTAGCAAAGACATTTTCACAATATTTGTTTTTCAAATCCATGAGCATGGAACATTTTCCCATTTCTTTATGTCTTCCTCAATTTCTTTCATGAGTATTCTATAATTTTCTGAGTACAGAACCTTTGCCTCTTGGGTTAGTTTATTCCTAGGCATCTTATGGTTTTGGGTGCAATTGTAAATAGGATCAACTCCTTAATTTCTCTTTGTTCTGTGTCATTATTGGTGTATAGAAAGTGCATTGATTTTATATCCTGCCACATTGCTGAATTCCTGTATGAGTTCTGGTATTGTTTTAATGGATTTTCCACATAGAGTAGCATGTCATCTGCGAAGAGTGAAAGTTTGACTTCTTTTTTGCCAATTCAGATGCCTTTTATTTCTTTTTGTTGTCTGATTGCTGAGGTTAGGACTTCTAGTACTATGTTGAACAACAGTGATGAGAGTGGACATCCCTGCCATGTTCCTGAACTTAGGGGAAAAGTTCTCGGTTTTTCCCTGTTAAGAATGGTATTTGCTGTGGGCTTTTTGAATATGGCTTTTCTGATATTGAGGCACGTTCCCTCTGTCCCTACACTGTGGAGAATTTTTTTTTTAAGATTTTATTTATTTATTTGACAGAGAGAAACACAGCGAGAGAGGGAACACAAGCAGGGGGAGTGGGAGAGGGAGAAGCAGGCTTCCTACCAAACAGAGAGCCTGATGCAGGGCTTGATCCCAGGACCCTGGGATCATGACCGATCATGACCCTGGGAGCCGAAGGCAGACACTCAATGACTGAGTCACCCAGGCACTCCTGTGGAGAGTTTTAATCAGGAAAGGATGCTGTATTTTGTCTCTGCATCAACTGAGAGGTTCTTGTCCTTTCTTTTATTAATGTGATGTATCACATTGATTGATTTGTGGATGTTGAACCACCCTTGCAGCACAGGAATAAATCCCACTTAGTCGTGGTGAATAATCCTTTTAATGTGCTATTGGGTCCTATTGGCTAGTATTTTGGTGAGAATTTTTGCATCCATGTTCACCAGGGATATTGGTCTGTAATTCTCCTTTTTGGTGGGGTCTTTGTTTGGTTTTGGGATCAAGGTAATGCTGGCCTCATAGAAAGAGCATGGAAGTTTTCTTTCCATTTCTGTTTTTTTGAAATGGCTTCAGAAGTATAGGTATTAATTTTTCTTTAAATGTTTGGTAGAATTCCCCTGGGAAGCCATCTGGTCCTGGACTCTTCTTGTTTGCTGGGAGATTTTTGACTACTGCTTCAATTTCCTTGCTGGTTATGGGTCTGCTCAGGTTTTCTGTTTGTTCCTGGTTCAGTTTTGGTAGTTTATACATCTCTGGGAATGCATCCATTTCCTCAGGTTGTCTAATTTGTTGGCGTATAGTCGCTCATGATATGTTCTTATAATTGTTTGTATTTCTTCAGTGTTGGTTGTGATTTCTCCTCTTTCATTCATGATTTTATTTATTTGGGTCCCTCTCTTTTCTTTTTGATAAGTCTGGCCAGGGGTTTATCAATTTTATTATTTCTTTTCAAAGAACCAGCTCTTAGTTTTGTTGATCTGTTCTACTGTTCTTTTGGATTCTATTTAATTGACTTATGCTTTAATCTTTATTATTCTCTTCTCCTGCTAGGTTTAGGCTTTGCTATTCTTTCTCTGGCTCTTTTAGGTGTAAGGTTAGCTTATGTATTTGAGACTTTTCTTGTTTCTTGAGAAAGGCCTGTATTGCTATATACTTCCCTCTTAGGACTGCCTTTGCTATATCCTAAAGGTTCTGAACTGTTGTTTCATTTTCATTTGCTTCCATGAATTTTTTTTAAATCTTCTTTTAGTAGGATGCTCTTTAACTTCCATGTATTTGTGTTCCTTCCAAATTTTCCCTTGTGATTTAGTTCAAGTTTTAAAGCACTGTTGTCTGAGAATATGCAGGGAATAATCCTAGGCTTTTGGTACCAGTTGAGACCTGATTTGTGACCCAGTATATGATCTGTTCTGGAGAATGTTTCGTGTGCACTGGTGAAGAATGTGTATTCTGTTGCTTTAGGATGAAATGCTCTGAATATATCTGTGAAGTCCATCTAGTCCAGTAGACCTTCCTTTCTTAACATTACTATTTGTGTTGACTAGAGCGTGGCATATTGAATAATAAGTGAACTCAAAAGCCTTATTGGTCATTTTTCTCTGATATTTGGCTTCAAGATATCCTTGATGATCTGCAGAAAATTTTCAGTATGAATGTTTGCTTTAGTATGTTGAAAATTTCTTTACAATGAGCTGAGTTAAATGCATCAACTCTTGTACTTGAAACTTTGAATTAGATTGGACTAGAAGCCCCTTAAACCATTAGCCTATCATAACCAACATGTTGAAATAGTCTTGCAAATTCCCTACTGACTTTTGATATGGTCTTTTCATATCCTTTGAGAAAGCTGATGACTTTGGTAGGCTATGGTAAATATGTTGATAATTGTTTTTAAAGATTTTATTTATTCATTTGAGAGAGAGAGAGCACAAGCAGGGGGAGAGGCAGAAGCAGACTCCCTGCTGAACTGGGAGCCTGACCTGGGACTCAATCCCAGGATCATGATTTGAGCCAAGGGCAGACACTTAACCAACTGAGCCACCCAGGTGCCCCATGTTGATAATTTCTAAATAAGGTTCTTTGTTATTTTGTATATCACAATCAAGTCTATACAATCAGATGTATTTTTAGCTAATATTTTCCAGTGAATAGTTAGTTCTTGGAGTAGGTATATGTGACTACCCCTGGGAATGGAAATCCATTTTCAACAAAAATTCATCATTTATGAACAGCTAACCCAGTAATGAATCATCTCTCAAATTGTCCAAATTGATTTTATAAAGGAAAACAAAAATTAGGAAAAGAGTAATTTTCAATTAAAGCTATCCTTTAGAGAGAGTGAGCTGGGGGGAGAGGGGCAGAGGTAGAGAATCTCAAGCAGACTCTCCCGCTGAGCACAGAACCAGACACAGGGCTTGATCTCACAACTGTGAGATCAGAACCTGAGCCAAAATCAAGAGTCAGATGTTTAACCAACTGAACCACTCCAAATAAAGTTATTCTTTGGTTATCCTAGATGAGAGATGACTTAAGTATTATCTCCAGAAGTATCATTATTAGCTGTGATGAAATTGATCAGTCAGGTTTTACGACAATCTTACACCCATAAAGAAATAAAAAAATATTAAATCATTGAAAACAACCAATATATTAGTGTTGCTTTGAGGGGCACTTGCCATTAATACCAGAACAATTTTTGTAGCCCACTTGGTAGAGTCCTGTGTAACAAGGACATGTGGTTCCATTAGATACTCAAGTTTGTTAAACAATAGTTCTCTCAGGGGTAAAGAAATGTTTTAGTTCATTCATTCAATAAATGTTTTTGAACAGTTGCCATGGTACAGGTATAGGGCTAGACACTGTTTTCACTGGAATTGGTTAATAGTCATAACCAGAGGAAATACTAAATTTCTCCTGTAAATTTCCAAAGAATGGGCAGTTAGTTGATGGTTTTTGTTATCTGACTTTTACTGGGACAGAAAGTTTGAATATTTATTCTATTATTCTATGATATTTTTGTAAAATCCCATTTCTGGATTTGACAAGAGGCTTCTCTATGAAGCTATGATGCATGATTGTTATAATTCTGAAAAGTGAATGTTGGTCCCATCCACATCTAACAGTTCTAAACTATGCCAATGTGCTTTTTTCCTTTGACAATTTATGTCATTAAATTTCTGCCTTGGGGTTGGTTGAATGTTAGAGGTTGAAGTGGAAAATAGGAGGAAATTTAAAAAAAGTGTAAATATTCAGTTTTGATATTTAAAGCAGAATTTTGCAGTAAGAAACTCATCTTGAAACTGAGATTAATGGAGAAAGGATTTCCTAAATTCTCTTAGCTTTAATTTAATAGATCATGAAGACTAAAAACTATAATTTGAATTCCTCAAAGTGTTGAAAGGATATCTCTTTGTTCATGAAAACTAAATTTTCTGCATTAAAGAAGGACGTAATGCAGTGGGTATACACACCTAACGCTTGATCCTCTAGTTTCTAGTGGGCTGTAGGGAGAAGTAAACAGGTAAGAAAAGATGAATGGCAGCCAAGGGGTAGGATGCCAGTCTCTCCAGGATCCAAGCCTTGAGTTGGTGGGCATACTTTAGAAATATCCTGATTATTCACATCAGTATGGAAATAGCAGGTGACAACATTCTACTTGTGGCACATTTTGGGGGATGCCTTATTCATGTGGCTATTGCCAGAGTGGCATGCAATGATGGCAATTCAGGTTCCTTTGGATAGGTGTTGGCTATTTGTCTTTGCGACCTCTGTACCATAGGTAAGGAAGCCACAGGTCCCAACATACCCCATTGTGGAGACCCTGGATAGCTATCTGAGAGGACTAGTAGCCTAGGTAGAGGTGGGTCAGGCACTCTGAGCTTGTAAGAAATGGCTGGAGGCATGGACATCTGTACCTAACACTCAGGTAGAACCAGTTGCATTTCAGAATTTGCACAGTTATCCCCGGCACTCAGGTGGAACCAAGTACATCAGCACCCACCAGTCCAACTATTAATTCAAAATAGAGATGAGAGAAACACAAAAGGCACTAAATGGATCCAAGGACTCCCTTTCTTAGGCAATGAGATTCCATAAAACAAAGTTATACTCTAATTGCTTTAGTCAGTCTTGGAGAAGTGAAAGGAATGGACTCAAATCTAAGAGATTTCTACTAGAGAAACCCAATTAAGATTGCCATTTAGGACGATATATTCGTCCTTTCTGTCCCAACCCTAAAGGTTGAAGACCCATACAATAGTTTAGAAGCAATAGAGAATCAGACAATTATATTTTTGTTGCCTATTGAATTTCTAACCTCTTAATAAACATTTATAAAAATCTCTATAAAAATATATTTATCAAGACTTTATATATGCTGTATATATGAGTTCCAGAGAACTAACCTCAAAAATGTCATGGATATCTACCTAAAATTTCATTTGCTTCAAAGAATGGACTAAAATTGCTTTTGAAAAGGAACTGAAGGTGTATTTCACAATGCCTAATATTTGGTACTGATCTGGGGCCTGTGGGGTGGGGAGTTGGAAATAATCACATTTTTCTTGTCAGCAGTTGACATTGTAGGAGGTTGGCAAAATGAGTCAGGGAAGAAACTAAACTGATACTTGTTAAATCCTAAAGAACTATTGCATATAACTATAGGAACTGAAAAGGAACATATGACTAAAAGTAATAGAAGGTGAGTTCATAAAATGAGTTGAATACCCAATTTTCCCTTTGGCATTCCATTGAAAACCAAAAATAACTACTTCTAATTAATTTTTATTTTCTTCTAACTTTTTTATTTCCCATATCACTGTTTTACTCACTAAGCCATAACCGCATGGAAATCTGCCCATTAGTTTTTCACTTATGGGGAAGAAATCAGAAATCTGTATGTTTTGCTTACTTAGGACAAGATAGGGGAGGTATCGCTTCAAAGGAGAGTTTGCATGTTTCTAAAATAACATTGACCACTACATCTGAAACTAATGATGTACTATATGCTGGCTAATTGAATTTAAATTAAAAATAAAATAATGTTTATATAAATCTGTATACATTACATATAAAAATCATTATGCCATCATTCCTTATACTAAATAGATTTTTAATAAGTGATATTAAGGAAATTTAAATTCAAAGTTACTTGATTCTCAGTCATGCAAATTTTATGGTATTTAATGTTTAGATAACACAGAATTCCAACTATACTTGAGAATGAATAGTCCAAGTTTTCTTATATAAGCGCCAGTAATCTATGTCTTATGACAGGATTTTCAAGGTTATCATTTTCTATATAAAGAGGCTGAAAAACAATGAGAGTGAAAATTTAAACTCTCCAAAGAGGGGGCTTGTTGTGACCTATGGTGGGTGTAAAATCCACTCTATAAATATTCGCTATTTAATCTGTAGAAGTGAGATTGCATTTTTTCCTCTGCCTGTTGTGTTTCATGAGCAATTTGTATTATTTAAAGACAAGAAGAGAAGTTTAGGGCTTTTTTTTTTTTGAGATTCAAGACTGGTATATATACCTTATCTATAATGAAAGCATTTAATACTTACTGTAAGTTGATTCCACTTACAATATTTTAAGCCTTTTGCTTTTTCATGCATGAAACTGGCTTATGTAGGAGGTGAATCAGTGCAGCTGATATTCTAAATGCATCAAGGTTCTAGAAATAACAGCTGCAACAAGAGAAAGAAAATGGTAGATAGAAAAGGACTTCCATTCATATTTTGTGACAGGCACATCTCTGTTAGCTTATAAGGCCTAAAATGAATAACTACTGCAAAGAGATTTGGACTGATGAATCTAAAATTTGAGAGTACTTGACATGCCTGGGAAGGCAGCCATATGAAAGATTAAAATAGCCCACTCTGATTTCAGCTCCCTTGAAGAGTAGCAGAATCAGTCATGGAGGATGATTCATAGTCATATTTATTTCACTGTGATATTGTCACACAGGAGCCATTTATTTGCTAATAAAATTATTCCTAAGGTTTATAATTTCATGCTTGTAATACTTGCTCCATGGTTTTTTTAATCATCTGTCTGTAAATATGAAGCCTAATTTAGATACATCTTACAATTGGTTAACATGTGGATAGCATGGGGAGAAGAAAAGCATTCTGTTTCACCCAATGTTACATCTGGGAATTTTTTCAATTTTTCTTAGTTTGGCTTTCACTTCCTATAATTTGGTTTACCCCATCACTCAAAAATGTGAGATTGGGGTTTGCTGACTTTTTAATCCCTGAAGAGCTCACTGTCATTGACAATGTGATTTTTAGACAAAGGTTCATCTTCAGCTAACCTGGAGTTTACTCCCAACCCACAGCTGTGGGTTTATAAGATTGCATAATGGTATAGTCAGTGGTTAATCCTTCATTCTCAGGTGAGAAGAGTTCTGTGGAATCTCAGATCTGACCCTTAACAGCTGTGTGACCCAAGGTGGGTATTTTAATTTTTCTGTTCTTAGAGAAATAAGCATACCTCTCATGTTTAAAAATAAACTATAGAATTATGGTGAGGATTTAAATGAGATCATAAACACCAAGAATTTAGCCAAATACCTAGCAATGAAGTATAAAAACTTAATGATTAAGATATTTAGACAAATATATAGGTGACAAATCATTAGCAAATCCAAAGACATTACCCTATACAGGAAATGAGATACTCTCCAGGTGGAGCATAGAAGGACAAAACAGTGGACATGTTAACTTTTAAAAGTAGAAAATAATAAATATTGGTAAAGTTTTTTTAAATTTGTCATTGCTTAAATATCATTATATTTTAGGCATTTAATGTCTGAAAATATTTGAATTCCTCTAACACACTAGGGAAGTAAAAATTGAAATTATCCTAACTAAAGTTTTCCTTTTACTAATCACATTAGCAAGGCACAGCTCTAAGGAAGCAAGCACTCCCATACCTTGCTGGTGAGAAATCAATTTTACACAATCTTTATCTTTTATCCAGCAACCCATTTCTAGATATGACCAACAAGGGGTGGCTGGCTGGCTGGCTCAGTTCATAGAGCATACGACTCTTGATCTCAGGGTTATGAGTTCAGGCCCTACACGGGGCATAGAGATTACATACATACATAAAATCAGAGCTTTCCTTTTTTTTTTTTAAATAGGCTAAATAATACAAAAATATATAAGCACAATTATTCATTACAGCATTGTTTTGAAATTGTGATTTCCTACATGACTTTATTTGGGTAATGGTTGAGAAAACTGTACATTCACACAATGCAGTACTGCATTTCTTAAAAACCCCCCAAGCCCCCTAAAGATTGTATGAATCAATATAGAATGATGTCTAGGATAAACTGTCAGGTGAAAAAGCAATGTAATTAAGGTGTCTTTAGTATGCTATCTTTTTGTAAGAAATAAGAGGAAATAGGAAAATATATAGATATCTGCACATTTTTGTGCCAAGAAATGCATGAGGAAGAAACTGGAGACTAGAAAGACTGGTGACTTCCAGGGAGAGAACAAAGTGAAAAAGAAGAAATGTGGGGAGGGGAGGTGCCGAAGACACTTCTCTAAACCTACCTTTAGTGCAGTTCTGACTTTGGAACTCTGTTTATGTTTCACTCACTAGGTTGGGTAAAAGCTGTAAAAACACAAAAAGAAATGAATTGAACTATGTTTCACATGAATCTTCATTCAAGGGGGGAGAAAAAGAAATTAACTTTTGTAAATTGTTATGGATTCCAACAAATCTGGAACTCTGGTTTGTAGGTATGTTTTCTCAATGGTATAGGTTAGCAGTTCTCGAGCTATTTTCTGTGTATTCTAGGATTAAGCAAGTTAGTAAATACAAATGTCTGAACTTACAATTTTTATTCAGCACCTGTTGGATGTGTATGTGTTGAAGAATAGAAATTAAAAATAAGAGGATTAATTCTCTCCATTGAAAATAAGTGACTTTCCTCCTCCCTTGTCTTAGAGTATGAACTTTAGACAACTCCTAAGTGTATTCTCAATATTTTGAAAGGTATATCAAACTTTTTAGAAGCTAAGTAAGCCTCTTGTCAGCTTTAAGACCCAGCAGTGTTCTTTCTTAAAGACCTGGGAACCATCTCTGAAATGGAATCATCAAGGGAAAGAGATCTCCCATTTTCTGTGGAGGTGGTAGGGGTCTACCTTGAGTGGGTCCCTTGCTCCAGGCTGCAAACAAACTGTCCCTGCTTGGCCATATAAATGGGTGATATTTCTTCCTGCCTAGGCAATTTTTTAGCAGATTGCCTGTGAAGAGCATCACATTCTAGATTAATGCTTATTCAATAAAACTTTCTTTCTCTTGTACCTTTGTGGAGAGGTTTTCTGGGTTGAGAGATTTGGTTTGTAATTATCTTTCCTCAACAGCAGAGAAAATGGGGAGAGGAGAGAAACAAAAAAGCAAATGTTAACATATGAGGTATTTGGATAAAGATTATAGGGAAATCTCTATACCATTCTTTTCACCTCTTCGTTAAGCCTGAAATTATGTCAAAATAAGATAAAAAAGAATAAAATGAAGTAAATAGGGCAAGGGTACAGGAAAAGGGCTGAGCAACAAATTCTCCAGACTCAGGTTAGTTTTATTCAGGAAACCTGGCACCTTGGCACTTCTTTTGGAGTTTTGTTCCACTCCTCCCCATGAAAGAGAGCTCAAGCTTGGTCTGTAACAAATTTATCCACCTTGTCAGTTTATTGCTTAAGAGCAATTAACAGAACTTTTCAGAACTATAGAACTCTTAGCTCCTAACACTGTAATAGGAAACAGTTTACTCAATTCATGACAAATCAAGATGCAATTAAATTTCCAAAAATGAGAAGTTATTATATTTGATTTAGAAATACATTATGCAATACCTAGCAAAGTCAGCAAATCTGTTATTTCTAAAGGCAAAAATATTTGTAAGTCACCCTTAATATAATAAACAAAATTATAATATATCCAGAAAATATCAACTGTGAATTAAAATTAGAGAAGCTCTTAATAGTTTAATTAAACTTTGGATCTTAAAAACAACTATTGAGATTCAGTGGAAGAGAAAAAGCTTGCAGATAAACCATGTGGCCTAGAAATATCAAAATTAAGAAAAAGATACATCAGGAATACATAAAATCCATGCCGATACTGGTCTGCGTTATTTACTGCCATAAAATATACACAAATACTTTATTAATTTTTAAAATGTATCAAAACTTATGCAAACACACACTAACGTGGCGCCATTCACGGTCAAGAGAAATGTAAACAAATGTAAAGATGAGGATTAAATCATAACTGTATAAAATTAACTGTAATATATTCTGTACTACTGGAATAATTTCATAGCCACCTCCTGGTGCTATTGTGGTGAGCTCGAGTATTGCAAGGATCCACTTAAAATGCTGTGTGACACTAAGTATCTCTGCATGAGCAGTTTGTCTCTTCAGTAAATTGCAGTGAAAAGTGATCGCTCATGGTTCTTGTGTATTTCTCATTGTGTTTGGTGCAAGACCGTAAACCTTGAATAACACCAGGGAGCCAATACACAGTGCCACTAGTGATGCTGGGAATGCTCCCAAGAAGCACAGAAAAGTCATGACATTACAAGAAAAAGTTGAATTGCTTGCTATGTACCATAGATTGAGGTCTGCAGCTGCAGTTGCCTACCATTTCAAGGTAAATGAATTCAAGGTAAGGACCATTGTTAGAAAAATAAAAAAAAATAAAAATTAAAAGGAAATCATGGAGTCATTGCTGCAGCTATGCCAGCAGGAGCAAAAACTTTGCACTTTTTACAAAATAACTTTTTATCTTGCATCGAAAATGTAGCTTTTATGTGGGAGCATGATTGCTCCAAGAAAGGCATACCTATAGCCACTAACCTGATTCAAGAAAGAATTAAGTCATCATATGACAATTTAAAGCAAAAAGAAAGCAAAGGATCTAAAGCTGGTGAATTTAATACCAGCAAAGAGTAGTTTAATTTCAGAAAAAGGTTTGACTTAAAAAAGGTCAAGATAACAGAAGCAGCTTCCATCAACCAAGAGAGACAGCAGACAAGTTTCCAGACACCATAAAGAAAATCACTGAGGAGAAAGGATATCTGCTTGAACAGGTTTTTACTGCAGATGAAAAGTCACGTTGGACTCATGGGGTTCTGGGTAGCGGGGGCATTGTCCAATATCAAAAGAACTTTAAAAGGCTGTCCCTTACTGCAAGGTACTTCCTGCCTTCAGGGACAGAGCATCCATAGAACCAATCCAGAAAAAGGGTTCTTGTTGTCCAGGCCTTCTTGTTAGACAACCAAAAGACTGGCAGCTGGTATTTATCTTTTCCCTTTAAAGCTCAGGGGTTAGCGGCTGGCTTTATGGATAAGGGCAGTCCTGCTCATAAACCCAACTGTATTTGCACAAAGCAGAGTTAGCTTATCCAGCCCTGCCTTGAATTCTAGTGCTCGCTGCTTTTCCTTACTACTCTATGTCTTCTGTGACCTCCCTGACCCCCCAGAATAGGAAGTTGTTGAAGTGGTTTACTTGCCGCCAAACACAACATCTCTAATTCAGTCTCTAGATCAGTGGGTCATAAGGACCTTTGAAGCTCATTACACATGGTACTCTATGGAAAGGATAGTAAATGTTATGGAAGAGAACCCTGATAGAGCATCATGAAAATCTGGGAGGATTACACCACTGAAGATGTCATTGTTGCTGTAGAAAAAGCCATGAAAATCGTCGAGCCTGAAACCAGTTCCTACTGAGAAAATGGTATCCAGATGTTGTACATAACTTCACAGGATTTATGACAGAGCCAACCTAGGAAATCATAAAAGAGATTGTGGATATTGTTAAAAAACAGAGTGGAGGGTGAAGAGTTTCAATAGATGGATCTTGAAGAAACTCAAGAGCTAATTAACAGAAGACGACCTGATGGAGGGGAGTGCTGCTGAGCCCAGTGCCAGACAACAAACTGACCTTGGACAGGCTGGCAGAAGGGTTCCAGTTATTCAAGGCTGCTTTTGACTTTTTTATGACATGGACCCTTCTAGGTCATGAGCACTGAAATGAAAGTGAACAGTGGAAGAAGCCTTGATGGCACAGAGGAACTTTTTTAGAGAAATGAAAAAGCTAAAAAGTCAGAAATTATGAGATATTTCCATGAAGTTAGACCAAGTGTGTCAGCCTCTCCTTCCTCCCCTTCTGCCTCTTCCATCTTGAGCCAGCGAGGCCCACCCCTCCTCTTCCTTCTCAGCCTATTTCATGTGAAGATGATGAGGATGAAGACCTTTAGGATGATCCACTTCCACTTAGTGAATAGCAGATGTACATTACAGTTCATAAACTTATGTTTTGTATAAGTGTGTGTCTTCAATTAAAAGAATAAGTGTATGGCAAGAACTGTAGGAGACATTTTTTTGTTATCTTCCCAGCCTAAATATTCATCATGTAGAACATCCAGTGCAAGACTTGAATGGAAGTGGCTCACCTATCCTTACAAAGGCATGAGGTGAGTGATATTTAATATAAAATAATGGGTTTTCTTATGGTTTTATGACCTTGTTTGAAGAATTATATTACCATACGTTATGCCCCTGTCTCTCCCCCAATTAGAGAAACTGTATCAGCCTATCATCACAGATAAGTGGTTTTTCAAAAACATTTGTTTCCTATACTATAGTATGAATGTGGCTGTAATACTGTATGCCATAAGATTTTTATAATGATTCATTTATGGTACAAGGTAGGCTACCATGAAGCAATCATATCAATTACATTAAGCTATTGTAAAGCATTAATATTGCTGCTTCTTTGTTATCAATGCATGAATCATTATACCTATAAATAAATATCAGTTTCTTTTTCACATTATCTATTTTTGATGGTTAGTGTGAGTAATACATAACATCTACAGTGTTTTGTATCATATAAACAATATTGATGCAGGTACTGACAGAGGATTCATCTTGTAAACAAATGACAAACTTACAGGATCAATAAATACAATATAGTACTGTAAATGCATTTTCTTTAGACAGCAGTATATGATACATATAACATACAAAATATGTATAATTGTTTAAGTCAGTAAGGCTTCCAGTCAATAGTAGGCTAGTAGTAATTAAGTTTTTTTGGGGGGGGGTCAAAAAGTTATATGTGAATTTTTGACTGTGTAGGAGTCAGTACCCCTAAGACTGCATTGTTCAAGGGTCAGTTGTACGTACAGATAATCCACATCTATCAGGAACACTTTTTCCTATCATACTTGTCCATTTTTACACATTCAGCATTCCAGCGTTCTATGCCGACTGTTATTATGGGGTGGATAATCTCTTAAATGATGTGTATTCCTCACCAGCAATAATAGCTGGTTAAATATTACTTTTTTTTTTAAACTAGTTAATCTCAATTGAAACCATCTTTACCTACTACAATTATCGGAACAGCAAAATGTTAAGCATCAAAAAATAAAGACAAAAGGTACAACTTTTATTACCTTCCTTTTCTTGTACTCCTATTATCTTTTTGCCAAATCTTTCTTCATTAACCACCTTGCCAAAAAGATTTCATTAAAGTATACAAAAAATCATATTATAAAATAATAATGACCAACATGTTATGAGAACTGGCTACATTCCCTGTACAATGTCATGGTCATACATTTATTTTGTTTCTCATGACAACCATGAGAGTCTTCTTTAGTTTATAGATGAGCTAACTGAAGCTCAGCAAGTTTAAGTAACTTTTCCAAGGATGCAAAGCTACTAAATAGATGGGTCAGTTTAAATCTAGGACTGTCTTATTTCAAAGCCTGGGAAACTTATCTATAATGGTTTTTCTCAAACTGGATTATCATCTGAACCACAGAATACAAAAAATTATTTGAGTGTCTATTTCTTCAATATTCCCAAGATATAAAACTAGACTATTCTAGACGTTAAATCATTAGCCTCTGTTCATTAATGATTAGTATGTTCTGGATAATGTGATATGTGCTATGTGCGCTAACTCATTTAACACCCAGAGCCACCCTGAGGGGAACATGGCATCATTTCAAGCTTCTAGACTGGGAGACTGACGTTCAGAGTGGAGAGATAAACGGGCCAATTTCATACAGACTCTAAGTGGTGATAAGAGAACAAATAACAAGTGTAGTATTTCAGTTGATCCAGATAAACCACTAAAGCTTACTGAGAAGTGGAAACTTCAGTTAATGAATGGGTTGTTTACTCTGTCATTTGTTTTCAAACCTGGCTACACAAGGGCCCCTTGTTCCACCCTAAGACGTTCTAATGTAATTGATCTGGGATGGCTGCAAGGCATCAAGATTCTTAAAGCACCTCAGATGACTCTGAAGTACAAATTCCATCTAGTCTCAAAAGTCATCATCTCCTCCTCTTCCTTCGTCATTATCCTTATCATCTTTCTCTCTAATTAGTTAACCAATTGCCTTAGGCACTACAGGGATATCCCAGGTTATATACCAAAGAGAAGCAAATAGTACGGGAAATCAATGTGTAGCATCAGATACCCTATCTCTAAATCAGCCAAACCAGAAGAAAGTATAAGACCTTTCTACAAAGAACTGCTTCCTACCCACTTAACATATACCGGTGTATACTTCCCATTAGGAGGTCTGTCTTCAGAGGAAAACTCAGTTGTTGGGAGGTAAGTTACCCAGTAATTTGCTGAATTGGTCATTATTACCACTTTATTTGAACAGAGGGCAAGACACAAAGCAACTACATGTTGGCATTACCTGAGCAGGCCTGACAGGAGATTGTGAAATTCTATAGATTCATAGAATCAGAAGCCAGAAGGTCATCCATCTTATAGACAAGCAAACAGAAAAATGCTGCAGTAGATGGGCCAGGCTCCATAGTAATGATGCCACCGGTAATGAAACACTAGGTAGAGCCACCACTATTGAAAAATAAGTTTTTGCTTGGGTGGCCTTTTATGCCTGAGTCTACTTCTTCAGCTATGCTCTTCTTGCCTCCCTCACCCAAGGCTCGGATGGAATAAAGGGAGACAAACCACTTGTACATGTCAGCCTGTAGCAAAGGGCAAATGAGCCAGCTCACTCCTACATCTATTACGTGACATTTGACAGGTAAACAATGTTGAGAAAGAACAAAAATGGAGGCATCAAACTTCCTTGTTTGAAAACTATTTTATAAAGCTATAGTAATCAAAATAATGTGCTATTGGCATAAAAACATTTATATGAATGGAACAGCCCAGAATTAAACCCATACACATACGGTCAATTGGTTTTCAGCCAAAGAGCAAAGAATATACAGTGGGGAAAAATAATCTCTTCAATAAATGGTGTTAGGAAAACTGGACAGCCACAGTGAAAGCAAAATAAATAAGCCATCAAACTAAAAAACTTCTGGTCAACAAAGGAAACCCTTAACAAAATGAAAAGGCAACCTATGGAATAGGTGAAAATATTTTCAAACCACATATCCAATAAGGGGTTAATATTTAAATAGACAAGAAACTCCTACAACTTATTAATAAAAGCCAAAATAACTCAATTAAAAAATAGCAAAGGACCTGAATAGATATTTTTCCACAGAAGAGATCCAAATGGCCAACAGGCACATGAAAAGGTGTTCAACTACTAATCACCAGGGAAATGCAAATCAAAACCACAGTGAGATATCACCTCACATATGTTAGGATGGCTCTTATCAAAAAGACAAAAGATAACAAATGCTCAAGAAGATAAGGAAAAAAGGGAACCCTGTACTCTACTGGTTGGAATGTAGACTGGTACAGCCACTATGGAAAATAGTGTGGATGTTCCTCATGATAAAAACTAAAACCACCATATGATCCAGCAATCTTCCTTTTGTGTTATATGTCAAAGGAAATGAAACCATTATCTAATTGTTATCTGTATTCCCATGTTCATTGCAGCATTATTCATAATAACCAACATATAGAAACAACCTAAGTGTCCATCAGGGGATGAATGGATCAAGAAAAATGAGACACATACACTGGAATATTATTCAGCCTTAGAAAAGAAGGAAATCCTGTCATTTGCAGCAACATGGATGAACCTGGAAGGCATTACGTTAAGTGAAATAAGCCAGACAGGAAGTACTGAATGGTATCATTTGTATATGCAAAATTACAAACAAACTAATAAAAACATTAAAAAAGTGGTTGCCAGGGGATGGAGGAACTAGGGAGAGGTTGGTGAAACGGTGCAGACTTTTAGTTACAAGATGCATAAGGTCTGAGGATCTAATGTAATGGTGAGCATAGTTGATAATGCTGTATTGCATAAATAAAATTTGTTAAGAAAGTAGAACTTAAATGTTTTCACCAAGAAAGGAAAAAGGTAAATATATGAAGTGATGGATGTGTTAATTAACATTCACGATGTATACATATATCAAATGATCATGTTGCATTCTTTAAGTATAACTTTGGCAATTATACCGCAATAAGCCCAGGAAAAGAAGTTTCCATAAAGACAAGAATTGTACTGAATTTGCTGCTTTAGATCTACTTCTTTAAACAGTGCCTGGTACATAGTAGGGATTAAGTATTTTTTCCCCATTTGTATTTTGTCCCCATCATCCACATAATTTACTCTGCTTACATTTCTTCCTTTGACCAACTATCATTCTTTTTGAGATTTCGATTCTGTTGACCACCTTCTAGTTTGGGGTAGTTTGCTAAAATCTTTCCTGAGTTTTCATCTGCTTAAGGTATTCATCCGTTTACATTGTTTTTAGTCTTAATTTAAATACTGTGTTTATTCTAATAGAAATTTCCATTTTACTTAATGTAGTATATGCTTCTATATATTGTAGAAGATACAAAAATGTTTTAAGAGAAAGCAGTTTCCTTTAATTAACCAAAAATATAGTTAGGTAAAAAAATTACAGAAGAAATAGAAAATATTTGCTTTAAAGTGGTAGCAACATAGATTGGGAAGAGAGAACTCTGTGTAGGTGGATTTAATTTCTCCTTATTTTCTCCCTACTCACGCTTCTCCTTCATATATAAAAATTTTGCTTTTAGTTTTTAAATTATCACAGAAGTAAAACATATACAAAAGACAAGAGAATACTATATTGAACCTCATGGACCCATCACCTAGTTTTAATGGTTAGTCCCTCAAAATCAATCTTGTTTCATTCATACCTGTACCAGCTCTCCTTGCTGGGTCATTGTAAAACCAGTCCCAAATATCACATAATTTTATTTGTAAGGGGAACATTTTAAACATAGCAATGTCATTATCACACTTATATAAAGGAAACAATTTCTTAATGTCATCAAAACCTACTCATATTGCCCCAGTTGTCTTATTTTTATAGTATTTTTTATTTGAATCAGAATACAAAAACGTTTTTATATTTGCAATTGACTGAGATCTCAAAAACATTGATACATGCTTAATTTCTAATGCTAGAAATTTGTTCCTTTTAATTGTAAGACTCTTGTCTAAGCCTATACTAGAGAACATATTTGGCATCAGCTAAAACCCTAGAAAGAAAATGGAGATATCAGAATATGATTTCTGCAAGGAATCATTCCTGCCTCACTGGTTTGTAGATGAGAGCTTAAACTAATCAGCCTAGAAATTCACACTAATCACTCACTTAAACACTGTAGTGGTCACCCTGATTGCAGTACCTCCAAGAGTGCATAGCCCCATGTTTAACGTAATAGTGAGTGATTCTCATACCATAGGGATTCTGGGGCTGCCATTTTACCAGCATGGATGTTATGTCATAGAAAGTTAGATAGTCAAATGACAATATTTATTCAATTTCTGCTATGATAGCTTTATATGTTTTTTTCCTTTTTTTGGCAAGGAAAAGAAGTATATAGCCCACTGTAACAGCAATGATTGGAAATAGCTCTTGAAATGTCAAGGACTTTTTCTTTAAACAATAATTAGCAGATCAAATGCCAACAAGTACATTTAATAACCCTGATATTTTGCATTTGGCCCACAGCCAACATCATCAGTAAACGTAGTCACTTAAAGGTCTCAGAGCAGGATAATCTTGAATCGAAATGTTATTTATTCAGGTATATTTTAATTACCCAACAGTAGCCTCCACTATATCAGGTATGTGTAGCAAGTACTGAAAAAAGTGACACTGCGCATGGTTTGCTAAATAACAGGAAAGTATTTAAAGTAAATTCCATGTCATTTGAGCTTTTGCCTTAAAATATTTTTTGATATTATTTCATTACATTACCACCAATATTCATTTTTTGAATTTATATACAATGCTTTAGGAAATATGAACATTAATTAAATCATTAGTTCCATGAAGATTTATATAATACCTACTATATGTCAGATGCTATTCTAAGGAGTAGGTATAAACCAGAGACTAAAACAAAAAAACCTTGCCTTTATGGAGCCCCGCTTTAAATAACCCTCCCAAAGGAAAATAGGAAGGGAGAGTTCTCACCAACATTTCTCAAAAAAAGTTGTGTATTTATTAAATATCTAACATGTTCCAGGGACCATGCTAAGCAGCAGGGACAATGAAATGAGTTGGAAACATTCTTCCCTCCAGAATATGAGAAGCTAAAGGAGACTAAAGCTAAAGAAGTAGCAGACCAGGCAAAATAAAGGGTTCATAGCAGAAACCTCAGCTGAAAACTAAAGGCAGTGTTGGTAAATGAAAATATTTACTAGAAGATAATGAAAGAAAAGGAAATAGAACATAAGAGGATATGGAGACAGAACTTTCCCCCCTATTTGGTGATAAATTCTTGGACAAATAAGAGAAGATTGATTTAGCTTTTAGTTTGCTGTGGATTGAACTGTATGACAAGCTATTAAGGGTAACAAGTTCAGATTGCTAAGGGTGGGAGCTGAAAGGCACTTTAACAACTAGGAAAGTCAAAGCAGCAATGTTGAAATACAGTTTCCTAAATCAAGTTGATCCAGAACTTGAACTAAATCAAAATTTATAAGGCTCTCACAAATGGATTTGGATTCTATAACTCAAAGATTATGAATATTAATAAGTTTATTTCTCTCATGATTTTTTTTTCCTATACAGTTCTTACAAGTTGGTACTCGAATCAGAAAAAATATTTCTTTTGGTAACTCTTGGATTTTATCATCCTTTCTTTTCTCTCCCTCATGAGGGGCCACATTCTTCCCATCTTAGAACCTTTGCATATGTTCTTCTCTAGCCTAGAATGGTCATCTCCCCACACTAACTGTGAATTCCTTTGGAAACCTTACCTGACTTTAGTCAGCCCTCCCATCTCCATGGAAATAATTTACTTCATCAACACACTGACCAGACATTGCAAATATTGGTTAATGTCTACATCTTCCACTGGACCGTAATCTCGTAATAAACCAGTCTGTCCCCTACTACCTTTCAGTGTTTTCCCAGTGAATTGTACAGAGTAGATACTCAGTAAACATTTGCTGGATAAATGAATTCAGCATGCTTCTTAGGACTAGTAGTCTCTTCTCAAGAATACTGAACCTCCAGTCTAGTGAGTAACTCTGAAGGGGGGAAAAAACTAGGATTGTTGAAAACAAAAGGTCTGTCTGGTCACTGTTTTCTAATCAATACCTTTCTAAAACTAGACCCAAATCATTGGATGTTTTACATCTGGAAAAATAAGCCCACAAAAATCTTAAAGAAACTAATCAGAAAACCAAGAGTACCCTAAAACATTATGAGCTGAACAGTGATTTAGAGTAGACAATCTTCCACAATATAAAGTCATTAAAATACAATAATGAAAAGGTCTACAAAGTCAAAATAAAGATGTTATTCCTTACTGGACTCATAATAGGCCTCATATTCTCAGGGACAAAGGTAATTAAATCCCCCAAATTTTAGCACTGGTGAGTGGTTTCATTACTTGACAGCCTTTCTGCATAGTCAGCAAGTTACATTCTCTGCTTTGATCTGGGCTAATTAGGAAAGAATTTTGAGATGCCCATGATGTTGTTCCATGTGTGGCATGAAGCAAATGGACTCCCACAAAGAGCCTTCTCCCAGAAACCAAGATAAATGCACGTCGTGCAAGCAACATCTTCCCACTGGGGCTGTGTGCATTTGTGTGCATGTGTCATGTTTAATCTTTCTTCCTAGACCCGGTCAGTTGGAATATCAGGAGATTGGGAGCCATAAAGTACAAATTTCTGAAACTTTGAAGGACAAACAAAGGTGAAAATAAAAATCAAAGAGGTAAAAGAAGAAGAAGAAGAAAAAAAAAACTGGCCTTCGGAGGGACATACAATTTAAACCAGGTCCTAGAGGAACAAATCATCAAAGCATCATATGCACACATATTCCCACTTAAATACTGATTTTCCTTTTTACAGAAAGATGTTCTGTCTTATAACCCTTGCAGAATTGTTGCCACTTTAGTATGATTGTTATTTTTCTGTTCGTATGAGTACATTAAAACATAGACAGTTGGGAGCTAAGAGTTTCTAGGAAGGATCAGAATTATACAAGGTAAAACAATAGATAAGAACCCAAACAAACAAAGGATAGGTTTTAAAAAGCTCAGAAAGATTGAAAGAGTAATCTGTTCATCTGATCTATTCCCAATGCAGGAAAAATTGATAATTAGATCTTGCAAGTACATCAGTAAAATGTAGCCCTACTTAAAAGGCATCCGCCTAGACGATTAAATGATCTGAGGACAAATGCTGAGATGTAGTTTTCAAGCCATTAATCCAAGTTTTAGAAAAGTTCTCCAATGTAAAAGCATAGATGAATAAATGCAATGAAAAATAAACTACTGCTTTTCCCTCTAGAATTTATCAATGGGCAATACACTTTTAATAGATGTTATTGCCAGGGTCCATGAGCAGTGTGTTGTAATAGGCACACAGATCAAGAAGAACCCAAAGGACTCTTCTTTAACTTGACAAATAATGACAGCAGTAAGATTATTATAATTATAAGCAGTCCAAATAGGTATCCAGTCTCTGAGAAATAATGGAATCCTTGCCCCTTGCAGGGGCACTGCTAACTCATAGTCCTCTCTGTAAGAATTTGGAAACAAAACACAGAAACTTTTCTTCCTTAGGGCAGGCTTAGCCCAGCCCCATTTTGTACCTCTTACGGTCAGGCTCCTGATCCTGATGAAGTATTTCCATTGCTGACTTTAAGTGGGATTTACACAAAGCTTTCATTTAACTGACAAATGTTTTGTATCTAATTCGTAGATGACTATAGGAGAAAAGCACGTACCTGTAAGTGATTTTCTTTTATTTCCGGTCTACTGCTGATGCTATTTGAGAAAATTGCAAATACATTTCTAAGGTAAATGGACAATCTAAAAACAGTTTATTATTTTTGAATTGACAATGAAAAGTAAAATATACTGTTTAGTTAATGAATAAGGCCAGAATACACTTCAGTGGTCAAACAATAATTATTTTTTTTTGTTGTTGTTCTAGTACGCATTTGATGAAAGACTTAAAAGAGAGTTTTTTGGTTCAGAAAAGTAAAAGTGACAGGAACACATCACTTTAAACATGTTTCTAGCTATCTTCAGTAAGTTACCTTCTCCACACATGAAGGCATTATTTATACACTTAGTCATGAAACGAGAGAGAGAAAACAGAAATTCTGTTTGCCAGTGCATTTAAAAAACCCAGTCAAAGCAGAGAATCCTAAATAGGTACATAAAGGTACATAATGTAAACTTTTATTTTAACCTAAAATCTAATGTATTTATCATATATAATAATTTCATAATATATATAACATAAAATAGAATAAAACAAGACAAACTATAAAAGGATAGGAAGTATGTTTGCTCTTCTATGGGCAGAATCCTTTTAGAATTTAACCAGTATTTACAATCAGTTTTAATAAATCTTAGTCACCCATTAGTATAATTATCTGCTATGGACTGAATATTTTTGCTTCCCAAAATTCCTATGTTGAAATCCTAACCCCCAATATAATTGTATTAGGAGGTGGGGCCTTTGGGAGGTAATTAAGTTATGAGGTAGAACCTCCATGAATGGGATTTGTGTCCCTATAAGGGGGTAATGTGATTAATTCTAGCACACACACTCTTTCTTTGGTGGGAGGGTGTACAATGAGAACAAGGCTGTCTGCAAATGAGGCAGACTGTACTACTCAGATTTCAGATCCACCAGAGCCTTGATCTTGGACTTCCCAGCCTATAGAACTGTGAGAAATAAATTTCTGTTAAGTCACCCAGTCTGTGATTACTTGGTATAGCAGTCTGAACTAAGACAGTTACCTGTATAAAGTTTTTTTTTCCCCAAAACACCCAACTAGCCTTTATAAATGTTTTTCTTACAAAACATATTTCAAGTAATAATTCATAATTAAATTTCATCACTAAATTCAAAATACAATCAGCATAATCTATATAAGAAATACACAGATGAGTCTTTAATTGTATCATTCAGGTAGTGGAGTAAAAGTGGCTATAAGAATACAAAATAAATAGACAGTAGTCAAAATGACAATGACAACAGGTGGCATATTCCAGCTACCTAGCTCCTATGGCAGATTCTTCTATGCAGTATGTAAAGTTTAACTAGGGAGACTATTTACTTCCAACACACTTTCTTCCCCACATCTTATTTTATCATCCAAGATCAATGTTACTTTGTTGCAGAAGAATGTAGACCAGCATTCATAGAAAACCTAAAAATGAGGATATCTTACCACTTATGTGGTTAAGGCAGGTTCAATTCATGTGAAGTGTAAGGTTCCTGTTGTATTTTAATTCTTTTTTTTCTTTATATTCAGTCTATTGGTATTTTTTTTTCTATGTTCAGTTAGCCACTGTATAGTACATAATTAGCTTTTGATGTAGTGTTCAATGATTCACTAGTTCTTGTTGCTCTGTTTTGTTTTCCTCTCTGAAGTGTTACCGAATAGGTCATTGGAAAAAGTGCCAAACTGTGGATTCAGTTTGAAAACCACCTTGGTTCTAACCATACTTATCTGTTTTTTATCACTAAAAAATGTTTATCTTTCTTACCTGACTTTGTATAACAAGCCTTGAGCAGAGATCCCATGATTTGGGAGAGGGTATTTTATTTCTTTATGACATTTTTTTAAGGACGTTGACAGGAAAGAAAAGACGTTTAAAGACAGTATAAATGTAATGCATCAGACATACACATGAAAATCAACAGTAAAATACTGAGTTTGTGGGCACTTGGAATTTCTCACTGCAATGAAGGACTTTTATCCACATGCCAATACTGTAAATTTACCTCAGTCTCATAATTATATGCTTAGAATACTACATTATGTATTTTGGTGAAGGAGTACTTTGAATCTAATTGCACTCTCAAATTTTATAATTTATTCTATATGTAGGCCCATCAATTGCATCTATGTATAGATAATCAGAGCCATAAACTGACTCTTCTGTGCTTTTCATATTTGACAGAGATTTTAATGAAAGGCAAAAACCAAGTATATAATTACTTGCTCTGTTCATGCCTCATTAAATGAACAGGGTTCTAAATTTTCCATTGGGTGATACTAGCAAGAAGGAAGATTCTTCCCACCCCCACCCAAACTTCCTCCATTAAAAAAAAAAAAGAGAGAATACCTAAGGCACTCAGTATTTACCTATATGAACAAGTAGAGTCTACTAAAAAGATTTTTTTTCTTCTAAGAAATAAAAAAAATGTGTTTTATGTTTTTAATTCTAAATATAATATTTTTCCCTCTTGACTTTAAAATTCCATAAAGTTTTCTTTCTTTCTTTCTTTTTAGTGATATTTTAGGAAAATATAATGGCTTCTCAAATCTCTAAGAGGCCCCCCGTTTTTTTGTCCAATGAGGTCTGGACAAAAGCAGAAATAATTATTTTGAAAGTCTAATATTTGGTTAATAGAAACAGCAACCATTAAGGAAATAGGCCCATTGCAATGACTTTTTTTCCCCACACTTAGGAAAATATATTTTAAAAATCATGTTTAGCCCCTTCTACAAACAGTATTTGCTAAGTGAGAAATCTCAAAATCCCATTTGGCTCTGTTGGAAACTTTGTAGATCATTAAAAATCCATTTCATGAGTTGAAATAAAACAACAGTTTTAAGAAGAACGCTTCTACATATGTGCTAATAAAAACTATTTTATCTTTTTAAAAAATTTAGAAAAATTAGCTATTTCCCAAGAAAACTAGATATATAAGTACATGATATGTAAGTACAATTTTAAGGTATATTCCGTCTTTATGGAAGTATCTCAGAAACGGTAGGAACACATGTAAAGAAAATTAACCAGTAATATTTTGTATTTATGTTCCAACTTAAATTCTAATGACATATTAGTATTTTGCCACTTCTAATTATATATCATCAATAAGTACTTGTCTCTCTCCCTCCCTCTCTCCCTTCCAGTACCTCTACTTCCCTCCTCAGGATTAGGGTTAGGGTTGGTCTTTGCAAAGATTTCTTGGGTTTGACACCAAAAGCAAAGGCAACAAAAACAAAAATAAACAAGTGGGGCTTTATGAAACTAAAAAACTTCCATTTAGCAGAAGAAACCAACAATATGAAAGGGTAGTCTACCAAAAGGGAGAAAATATTTGCAAGCCACATGTGATAAGGGGCTAATATACAAAATATATAAAGGACTCCTACAACTCAATAGAAAAAAATCAATTAAAAACAGGCAGAGAATCTGAATAGATATTTTTCCAAAGATGACGACATACAAATGACCAATAGGCACATGAAATGTGTTCAACATCACTAACATCAGGGAAATGCAAATCAAAACCATGATGAGAGCTCACCTCATAGATTGGTTATTACCAAAAAGACAAGAAAAACAAGTGTTGGGAAGGATAGAGAGAAAAGTGAACCCATGTGCACTGCTGGAGGGAATGTAAGTTGATGTAGCCACTTCAGAAAATAGTATGGAGAATCCTCAAAAAAATTGAACTATCATATGAACTAGCAATTTGAGTTCTGGGTATTTATCTGAAAAAAAAAAAAGAGCCAAATTACTATCTTGAAAAGACCTCTGCACCTCCATATTCACTGAGCATTATTTACACACATGTATACAGTGGAAGATTATCCTGCCATTTGCAATAGCATGGATAGACTTGATGGCATTATGCTATGTTAAATACACAAGACAGAGTAAGACAAATACTGTGTGATCTCACATATATGTGGAATCTAAAAAGAAAAACAAATAAAACTGAGCTCATAGATATAGAAAACAGACTTGGTGATTCCAGAGGTGGAGTTGGGTGAAGGTGCTCAAAAGGTATAAACTTCCAGTTATAAATTAAGTCCTGAGGATGTAATGTACAGCCTAATAACTATAATATTGTGTTGCATATTTGAAAGTTACTAAAAGAGTCGATCTTAAAAGTTCTCATTACAAGGGGATAAAACAGCTTGTAAATATGTGTGGTGATGAATGTTATACACTTAAAACTAAGACAATGTTATATGTCAATTATATCCAATTTTAAAAATGCTGTATACAGGAGACATTGCTGCAAAACACAAAGGCTTCAGGCTTTGGAACCAGGTAGAAGTGAATTTGAAGTCAGTTTTTGCTGTGGAATTTTGAGAAATTCAGTGAGCCTTAGTTTTTCATCTGTAACATGGTGGTTCTAATAGTTACTCTAGTGGAAATTTCTGTCTGCCCAGATTCTTTTAAGCACTCATTCCAGCTGTGGGACTTCACATTATATGTGTCACCTTTCTAGAGAGACAGAAATCTCACTTACCCAGCTTTTCTTGCAGGTGAAATTCGGGCATGTGACCTGGGCTTTTCCAACAAGATAGAACTGGGTGCAGCTTTGATTTTGAAAAGAATGACTTGAAAGAGTTTCTCTGAAGAATCACAGTGGTGAGGATGGCAAGAGATGCTCTGTTTACAGGGACAGCCCTGGCAGAGGGCCAGGAGCTAGGGATTGGCAAAGTGAACCACACCCCTGAACCCTCTAGACCCACCTGGTGGTGTAATTTGAATTACAGCCAAAAACTAAATCTTTGGTCTGTCAGAGATTCTGTGAGATAATGTGGTTTAATAAATCCTTCTGCTTAAACTAGCTAGAATGCATTCTCTTGCTTACAATGAAAACATCTACTTTAAAGCTATACTATGAATTCGAAATGGACCCTCAACTCTGTGGTCAACTCATCTTCGACAAAGCAGGAAAGAACGTCCAATGGAAAAAAGACAGTCTCTTCAACAAATGGTGTTGGGAAAATTGCACAGCCACATGCAGAAGAATGAAACTGGACCATTTCCTTACACCACACACAAAAATAGACTCCAAATGGTTGAAAGACCTCAATGTGAGACAGGAGTCCATCAAAATCCTAAAGGAGAACACAGGCAGCAACCTCTTCGACCTCAGCCACAGCAACCTCTTCCTAGAAACATCGCCAAAGGCAAGGGAAGCAAGGGCAAAAATGAACTATTGGGATTTCATCAAGATAAAAAGCTTTTGCACAGCAAAAGAAACAGTCCACAAAACCAAAAGACAACCGACAGAGTGCGAGGAGATATTTGCAAATGACATATCAGGTAAAGGGCTAGTATCCAAAATCTATAAAGAACTTATCAAACTCAACACCCAAAGAACAAATGATCCAATCAAGAAATGGGTAGAAGACATGAACAGACATTTTTCCAAAGAAGCCATCCAAATGGCCAACAGACACATGAAAAAGTGCTCAACATCGCTCGGCACCAGGGAAATCCAAATCAAAACCTCAATGAGATACCAGCTCACACCAGTCAGAATGGTTAAAATTAACGTCAGGAAACGACAGATGTTGGCGGGGATGTGGAGAAAGGGGAACCCTCCTACACTGTTAGTGGGAATGCAAGCTGGTGCAGCCACTCTGGAAAACAGTATGGAGGTTCCTCAAACAGTTGAAAATAGAGCTGCCCTACGACCCAGCAATTGCACTCCTGGGTATTTACCCCAAAGATACAAATGTAGTGATCTGAAGGGGTACGTGCACCCCGATGTTTATAGCAGCAATGTCCACAATAGCCAAACTATGGAAAGAGCCAAGATGTCCATCGACAGATGAATGGATAAAGAAGATGTGGTATATATACACAATGGAATATTACGCAGCCTCAAAAGGAATGAAATCTTGCCATTTGCAACGACGTGGATGGAACTGGGGGGTATTATGCTGAGCGAAATAAGTCAATCAGAGAAAGACATGTATCATATGACCTCACTGATATGAGGAATTCTTACTCTCAGGAAACAAACTGAGGGTTGCTGGAGGGATAGGGGGTGGAAGGGATGGGGTGGCTGGGTGACAGACATTGGGGAGGGTATGTGCTATGGTGAGCACTGTGAATTGTGTAAGACTCTTGAATCACAGACCTGTACCTCCGAAACAAATAATACATTATATGTTAAAAAATAGAAGATAGCAGAAGGGGAAGAATGAAGGGGGGAAATCGGAGGGGGAGATGAACCATGAGAGGCTATGGACTCTGAGAAACAAACTGAGGGTTCTAGAGGGGTGGGGGGTGGGGGAATGGGTTAGCCTGGTGATGGGTAATAAAGAGGGCACGTTCTGCATGGAGCACTGGGTGTTATGAACAAACAATGAATCATGGAACACTACATCAAAAACTAATGATGTAATGTATGGTGATTAACATAACAATAAAAAATGTACAAAATGCCTAAGGCAATTCCTTTTACATACAGTAGGGTTACAACATTGTAGTATGCTCTGTCACTTAAGCTTTCTATAATTGAAGGTTTTCCCCAAAAATTTTATTCCAGTTTTTAGAAACTTTCTGCAGGTTCTGTATAAAAATTAGCACAATGTCAGTAATGTATCAATGTGTATCAATGGATTAAATATACAGAGAAATTTCTTGTCAAGTTGGACTGACCACCAGAATGTCTATAAATTATAAAAAGCTTTTAGAAATTATTTAGAGACTGCATATTCTATTCTTAGTTGTCCTTGTCAAAGATTGTATTTTATACTTTGCATAGGGAATTGTACAAGACATCTAACTGCAGCATGGATGAATGCACCAAGTCACAGAGATCTGGATTCAATATTGAGATATTTTCTTTACCGTATAAGTTTAAGTAGAAGGAAAAATAGAATTAATTTGTTCATTGAAGAAGTATTTATTGAGCTCCTTTTATGTGCCACCTGCTATTTAAACATTAGTGTACAGCTATGAACAAAGCACCTTTCCACGTGACCCGTAAGGAAATGAAAGCTATTTTTCCTAAATGTCCCCAGGAGAGTTGATATATACTGAGATGAAGGTAAGTGAAAGAAAATAACCAAGGTTTGGGGGAAGAGAGTGTTTGTTTGTACATTGTATTTTTTATTTTTTTGCAGTATCACAAAGACTGCTCCTGAGTAGACAGTGCTTTGAAAGAAAGGCTACAAAACCAAATGGCAACTAATTCTACTGGTCTTGTATCTTAATCAAAACATTATCCCAATCCTACTTTATAGTAACAAAATATCATTCATCTACAATCTAACATAGGAGAAAAAGATAATCAGAAAAAAAGTGATTTCCACAAAACTAGTGTTTCCTTCAAACTGAGTCTCACACTTCTGCACCTTTTAAAGAATCAGCATCATTGGAAAGGGAAAAAGAATGGAGTTTATACGATCCACCCAATATTTTCAATACCTATGGGACAAGTCTACTTATCTTGGTTGTGTAGATATTTTGTGCTTTAGAACACTGCCTGGCATTTACTATGAGTCAATACGTGTTTCTCAACATAAACACAATAACTTTTAGTTTCAGCAGTCTATCATACTTTTATCATTGTAACTGAAAGTCTTCCAGGATATTGCTAAGAAACCATATTTCTGTATTATATATATATACACCCACTTGAATCAGCATCAACATTGCTAGATTCTTGAGAAGTGACTTGATTGAAAACCCTTCTACAGACAATTTGTGTGCCAAAAGAAGACAGAAAATGAGAATATACAAAATTTAAATGTCACTGAATATATATTTTTAAAAAAACCCCAAACTAAGCAGATAACATCTGCTTACAAAACTAACTGAATATATGGACATGAAAAATCCTGCTTTGGGAGGTTAACTCTAATAGGCACAGATTAAGAGGCAGACTCCCTAACTCACAAGAATTCCCAGAATGATGATTCACACTCTTCCATCCCTTTTAAAAAACTGGTTTTCTTTCCTACCAGCCCTCTACAAAGATGTAAAGGGGTATGCCACATGACGCTTCCTCCCTAGGACAGAGTAACCACATTCATGACCAGTTAGGCCAGTAATACACATCACATCCCTGGACTCAGTGACTACTCCAGGACACTTACCAATCTTTCCTGATGCTAAAGCAATCACTGTTAAAGGTATGCTTTTCCAGGCCTTTCTCCCAGAGATTCAGATCCAGTGAGTCTGGGTAGGGCTCGGCAACTGGCATTTTAACAAGTCTTCTGATGAGGAAATTTTGAAATATCTTGCTCTAAAGTGGTGCTTCTCAAACTTTGCCCTGGAGGAATTTAAAACGCCAAATGTCCAGGCCTCCTTGCATGTGACTGGATCAGAGTCTCTGGCAGCAGGAAACAGGCATTTTTTTTTTTTTTTAATCTGAATAGCAGCAGCATCAGCCTCATTTGAGAGCTCATTAGAAGTGTAGAATCTCAGACTCTACCCCATATTTACCTAATCTTCATAATGAGAATGTTCATTTTATCAAAATTCCCAGGTGATTTTTTTGCACATTAGAGTTTTAGAAGCATGGCTGGGGTGGAATTCTGGTGAGAATCAGGTAAGGGGTTTTCTAGATTGAGCTAGGCGATAACTTCCCCTTTGGTGGGGAAGGTAGAAAGACAGGAGGCCCGCAGGAGTCATTTCTACCATTCCCATGATTTGATCATGTGAATTGTTGAGTTAAATATCTTTTTTTCAAACAAAAATTTCTAACTCAGTAAGCTCTTTCTAAAACCACTTTCATTCACTTCAAAAAGTTTCATAGTAAATTCTGAGGCTCCTTCTATTTACAAAATGTGTTTTGTTTTTAAAATTCCTTTTGTATTTGAAATTTTATTTAAAGATTTTATTTATTTGACAGAGAGATACACAGCGAGACAGGGAACACAAGCAAGGGGAGTGGGAGAGGGAGAAGCAGGCTCCCCGCCGAGCAGGGAGCCCGATGCGGGGCTCGATGCGGGGCTCGATGCGGGGCTCGATCCCAGGACCCTGGGATCATGACCCGAGCCAAAGGCAGACACTTAACAACTGAGCCACCCAGGTGCCCCTTGTATTTGAAATTTAATTCACTTCCTTGTGCTTGCATTCTTTAAATTCCTATCTTTGCAAAATGCTCATGTAAAGGTGTGACCATTTCATATATTATCAAGGTGCCAAAGAAAAATACTTTCCTGAACCTGTTGTAAGATGTATTCATTGAGAAATTATTTGTCTTTCAACAACCCCATATACCAGCTCAAGGGAGGTGAGAATAATAATTATTAGAGGATTTTTTTTTTTTTGGTGATATAAGTGGGTTTGTAAATATATGAACAGATAGAATATTTTTAAATTTGGGGGAAATTAGAAGCCTTAAAATGAATCCTTGAAATGGTGACTTAATAACATTGGTAAGCTACTTTCAAATGACTTCACTTGAATAGAAAAGTTATTTGGAAGAGAGCGGTGGTGCAACTTCTTTAGGGTGGCTTCTGTGAGCCAAATGTATGTTAAGATGTAGAGGAAGTTATGATAAAGCAGTCAGCAACCACCTGGCCTCTGGGTCAACAACCACAATTTTGCCCATAGACTGGACTAAAGATGGGAAAACATCTACCAAAGTGAATGAAGGGGAGAAAACCTCTTGAGATCTGATGGAAAAATGGAATAGTAAAGCTGTGCAGCTTCCATATGTATTCCTTGTTCTAAATTTCCTGAAATCTAAGGTTAGCCTCTCCGTTCGTAAGGCATCAACATAAGCACAGACTAGTGACCTACCTCAACAATCTTCATAAAGCCTCAATCTTTTTTTTTTCAGTACATCTCCCACCCCACTCCTCACACCCATCAATGAGGGCTCATTAGATTCACAATAACAATTTGTAGAAGTATTTAATTTCCTTCCCTTAGGAAGAACTTATGGTCTTGGATCATCCAAACATTTTTTATACTCTGTGTCTAAAGGACACAAGACTTGTGTGAAATAGGATAGGTCACATCAGGTCATTACCTAAGGTCCTTTGAGGTAATTTTCTACAGAGACACAGAGAGAGGGTTTGGTTTTGTTTTCCTTGGAGACAGAAAAAGAATGAAGGTGAAAGCCTTCACACAAGTGGTTCTGCTTATATATGAAACTCCAAGAGCCAATGCTTAAGCTTGGCAAACAATAATATCCCATTGTACCTTGTTTGATTTATTCCTTTCTTTCCTTGATCTTGCAGATTATTGCTTATTAAATGTAGCCTTATGAAAATATGACAATTGCTTACTTTTTAACAGTAAAATACCCATCATAACAAGGTTAGTCCTCGATTTCACCATCTTTTATATAATTGACTCTTCTAAGTAATTACAGGTATGCCCTCAATGTTAATAATTTTAAATTAAATTTTCAGGAATCCTATCCTTCAGTGAAAATTTACCAACATATTGCCATATTTTGAAAGTATATGGGAAGTAATGTCAGCAAGATGGTGGAAGTACTGGACCACCGCCTACCCCTGCAAAATACACAGATTCAGCAAAAATTAGTGGACAAATTCCCTTCATAAGCAATTAGAAAATTGAAAGGTTCTTAGACCCTGGGAGTATGCAAAACTAGACTCACCAAAGCTGGCAGGAGATCTGGGCATGATGACATAATCAGGAAGAGATTCTTTAGCTTCCAGCTTCAGCTAAGGGAAGGGAGAGATTGATTCACATGTCTAGTGCCCCAACATTTCTGAGGGGGTATTTAAGAGTTTTGTCTTCTGAATTGCCATTCTTGGAGCTCCGACAGGCCTGGCACAGACTACCTGTGCAGAGGAAAGGAGAGGCAATAGTTTAGGCTGGGAGGTTCCATTGATCTTGCCCTCTGGCTGAACACATGGTGAGTGGACAATACAAAAGTTGCCTACTTCTCTCTGGGAAGGGAAAGAGTTGGTAGAGGCCTCTAGAATCTCATGCTGGGCTGATTGGTAAGAATCTTCTCTTTTATGAGACCAATCCACAAAGGCACTGGGTGGCTGAATGGATAAAACAAAACAAAACAAAACAAAAAAACAACAACAAGACCCAACTCTATCATCTATAAGAACTCTAGACTTGGAAAAATAAAATATTCCATCCAAACAGTAAGCCAAAGAAAATAGCAGCAGCTATACTTATACCAGACAAAACAGACTTCAGAGCAAAACTGTTACCAGAGACAAAAAGGACATTGTATAATGATAAAAGAGTTAACTTACCAGGAAGACATAACAATTATAAATCTATATGCACCCAATATTAGAGCAATTAAATATATAAGGGAAACACTGACAGAAATGATGGAAGAAATAGAAAGCAATGAAATAACAAGAGACTTTAATACCCCTCCTTCGGGGCGCCTGGGTGGCCCAGTTGATTAAGCAACTGCCTTCGGCTCAGGTCATGATCCTGGAGTCCCGGGATGGAGTCCCGCATTGGGCTCCCTGCTCTGCAGGGAGTCTGCTTCTCCCTCTGACTCTACCCCCTCTCCTGTGCATGTTCTCTCTCTCTCTCTCATTCTCTCTCTCAAATAAATTAAAAATCTTTAAAAAAAAAATACCCCTCCTTCAATAATGGGAAGAACATCCAGAGAGATTATCAATAAGGAACAGAGGATTTGAATAATACTGTAGACCAAATCGACTTAATAGACAAATACAGAACATTTCACCCAGTAACAACAGAATACATACTACTCAAGCACACGCAGATCTTTCTCCAGGATAGGTCATGAGTTAGGCCATAAAAAAAGTTTAAAAAATGTAAGAAACTTGAAATGATACTATTTATTTTTTCTGACCATGGTGGAATGAAACTAGAAATCAAAGCAGAAATGGAAATAAAAAATATACAAATATGTGGAAATTGAACACTACATTCTTAAATGACTGTTGGGTCAAAGGGAAAACCAAAAGGGAAATGGGAAAGTCCCTTGAGACACACAAAAATAAAAACAAAACATACCAAAACTTACGGTTTACAGCAAAAAAAGTACCAAGAGGGAAGTTCATTCTGATAAACATCTACACTAAAAAAAATCTCGAATTAACAACCTAACACTATACTTCAAGGAACTAGAAAAACACATTAAACTCAAAATTAGCAGAAGGAAGAAAATAAAGATTAAAGCAAAAATAAATGAAAAGAAACCCCCCCTCCAAAAGGAAAAAAATAATGGAATAAGAGTTGGTTTTTTGAAAAGATAAACAAAATTGACCAACCCTTAGAAAGACTAAGTGAAAAAGAAAGGACTAAAACAAATCAGAAGTGTAAAGAAAAACACATTATAAATGATGCTACAGAAATAAAAGTGTCATAAGCGACTGTTATGAACAATAATATATGCCAAAAAACTCAATAACCTAAGTGAAATGGATAAATTCCTAGAAAAACAAAACCCACCGAGTCTAAATTGGGAAGAAACAGAGTTTGAACAGGCCTATAACTAAGATAGAGATTAAGTAAGTAATGAAAAACCACCCAAAAAGAAAATCCCAGGACCAGATGGCTTCATGGTGAATTTTACCAAACATTTAAAGAGTAATTAATGTCAGTCCTTCTCAACTGACTACGTATAAACTCACTTTATAAGGCCTGCATTATTCTGATACCCAAGTCAGAAAAGGACGCAATAAAAAAAACTAGAGGTCATTATCCCTGATGAATTCTCAAAAAAAAAAAAAAAAAAAGGAAAGGAAAACAAAAGTACAAACCAAATTTAGCAGCACATTAAAGGATCATGTACCAGGATCAAATGGATTTGTATTTGAAGTTCAAGGATGGTTCTACACACACAAATCAATGTTATGTATCAAATAGTATGAAAGGAAAAAAATCTTATGATTATCAAATAGACATGGAAGAAGCATTTGCCGAAATTCAACATCCATTCATGAAGAAAACTCTTAACAAATTGGGTATAGAAAGAATGTACCTCAAATTAACAAAGGCCATATAGGACAAGCCCAGAGGTACTATCTTCCACAGTGGTGAGAGGTTGAAAGTTTTTTTCCCTAAAATCAGGAATAAGACAAAGGTTACCACTACTCTCACCATATCTATTCAACATAGTACTAGAAGTCCTACCTAGATTTTTGTGCATTGATTTTATATCCTGCCACTTTACTGAATTCCTGTATGAGTTCTAGCAGTTTTGGGGTGGAGTCTTTTGGGTTTTCCACATAAAATATCATATCATCTGCAAAGAGTAAGAGTTTGACTTTTTCTTTGCTGAAAATCAATGCACAGAAATCAGTGGCATTCCTATACACCAACAACAAGACAGAAGAGAAATTAAGGAGTCGATCCCATTTACAATTGCACCCAAAACCATAAGATACCTAAGAATAAATCTAACCAAAGAGGCAAAGAATCTGTACTCAGAAAACTATAAAATACTCATGAAAGAAATTGAGGAAGACACAAAGAAATGGAAAAATGTTCCATGCTCATGGATTAGAAGAACAAATATTGTGAAGATGGCAATACTACCTAGAGCAATCTACACATTTAATGCAATCCCTATCAAAATACCATCCACTTTTTTCAAAGAAATGGAACAAATAATCCTAAAATTTGTATGGAACCAGAAGAGACCCCAACTAGCCAGAGGAATGTTGAAAAAGAAAAGCAAAGCTGGTGGCATCACAATTCCAGACTTCAAGCTCTATTACAAAGCTGTAATTGTCAAGACAGTATGGTACTGGCACTAAAACAGACACATAGATCAGTGGAACAGAATAGAGAGCCCAGAAATGGACCCTCAACTCTATGGTCAACTAATCTTCGACAAAGCAGGAAAGAATGTCCAAAGGAAAAAAGACAGTCTCTTCAACAAATGGTGTTGGGAAGATTGGACAGCCACATGCAGAAGAATGAAACTGGACCATTTCCTTATACCACACGCAAAAATAGACTCCAAATGGTTGAAAGACCTCAATGTGAGACAGGAGTCCATCAACATCCTAAAGGAGAACACAGGCAGCAACCTCTTCGACCTCAGCCGCAGCAGCTTCTTCCTAGAAACATCGCCAAAGGCAAGGGAAGCAAGGGCAAGAATGAACTATTGGGACTTCATCAAGATAAAAAGCTTTTGCACAGCAAAAGAAACAGTCCACAAAACCAAAAGAACCGACAGAATGGGAGGAGATATTTGCAAATGACATATCAGATAAAGGGCTAGTATCCAAAATCTATAAAGAACTTATCAAACTCAACACCCAAAGAACAAATGATCCAATCAAGAAATGGGCAGAAGACATGAACAGACATTTTCCCAAAGAAGCCATCCAAATGGCCAACAGACACATGAAAAAGTGCTCAACATCGCTCAGCATCAGGGAAATCCAAATCAAAACCTCCATGAGATACCACCTCACACCAGTCAGAATGATTAAAATTAACAAGTCAGGAAATGACAGATGTTGGCGGGGATGTGGAGAAAGGGGAACCCTCCTACACTGTTGGTGGGAATGCAAGCTGGTGCAGCCACTCTGGAAAACAGTATGGAGGTTCCTCAAAAAGTTGAAAATAGAGCTGTCCTATGACCCAGGAATTGCACTACTGGGTATTTACCCCAAAGATACAAATGTAGTGATCTGAAGGGGTACGTGCACCCCGATGTTTATAGCAGCAATGTCCACAATAGTCAAACTGTGGAAAGAGCCAAGATGTCCATCGACAGATGAATGGATAAAGATATATACACACACACAATGGAATATTATGCAGCCATCAAAAGGAATGAGATCTTGCCATTTGTAACAACGTGGATGGAACTGGAGGGTATTATGCTGAGTGAAATAAGTCAATCAGAGAAAGACATGTTTCATATGACCTCACTAATATGAGGAATCCTTAATCCCAGGAAACAAACTGAGGGTTGCTGGAATGGTGGGTGGTGGGAGGGATGGGGTGGCTGGGTGATAGACAGTGGAGAGGGTATGTGCCAGGATGAGTGCTGTGAATTGTGTAAGACTCTTGAATCACAGACCTGTACCTCTGAAACAAATAATACATTATATGTTAAAAAAAAAAAGAAGATAGTAGGAAGGGAGAAATGAAGGGGGGGAATCGGAGGGGGAGATGAACCATGAGAGGCTATGGACTCTGAGAGACAAACTGAGGGTTCTAGAGGGGAGGTGGGTGGGGGAATGGGTTAGCCTGGTGATGGGTAATAAAGAGGGCACGTTCTGCATGGAGCACTGGGTGTTATGCACAAACAATGAATCATGGAACACTACATCAAAAACTAATGATGTAATGTATGGTGATATACATAACATAATAAAATTAAAAAAAAAGTTCTAGCTAGAGAAATCAAGCGAGCAAGAGAAGAAAAATCAGAATTAGAAAGAAGGAAGTACAATTTTCTATATTTGCAAATGACATGATTCTATAAATAAAAAAATCTAAGAACTTCACCAAATATTGTTAGATCTAATCAAGAAATTCAGTCAAGTTTCAGGATACAAAATTAATATACAAAATCAGCAGTGTTTTCATACACCAACAAATTATCTGAAAAAAAAGGATTCCATTTACAAGAGCATCAAAAACAATAAGTACTTAAAAATAAACTTAACCAAAAAGGTGAAAGATATCTACTCTGAAAACTATGAGACATTGATGAAAGAAATCAAATGGTAATCCATGTTCATGAATTGGATAAATTAATATTGTTAAAATGTCAGGACTACCAGAGCCATCTATAGATTCAATGCAGTCCCTATCAAGATTCCAAGGCACTTTTTACAGAAGTAGAAAAAACAAATTCTAAAATGTATATGGAACCACAAAAGACCTTGAATAGCCAAAACAATCCCGAGAGATGAAAGCGGAAGTCATCACACCTCTGGACTTTTAAGCTATACTATAAAGCTATTATAATCAAAATAGAACTGAGAGCCCAGAAATAAATCCTAGCATATATACTAATATTTGACAAGGCAGCCAAGAATATGGAGAAAAGACAGTCTCTTTAATAAATATTGCTGGAAAAATTGGATATATACATGTAAAAGAATGAAACCAGGCCCCTATCTTACACTACTCACAAAAATTAACTAAAAATGGACTGGTGACTTAAATGTAAAGCCTGAAGCCATGAAACTCCTGAAAGAAAACATAGGAAAAGTGTTGACATAGGCATTGACAATTTTTTTTTGAATATGACATCTAAAGCACAAGGAACAGGAAAAATGAACAAGGGAGACGATACCAAACTGAAAAGCTTTTGCACGGCAAAATAAATTATCAACAAAGTAAAAAGACAACCTATGGATTAAAGAAAAGCAATGTATGGATAAGAACCATATGATAATCTCAATAGATGCAGAAAAAGCATTTGGCAAAGTGCAACATCCATTCATAATAAAAACCCTCAACAAAGTAGGTTTAGAGGGAATATACCTCCACATAATAAAGGTCATGTATGAAAAAAACCCAGCTAACATCATCCTCAATGGGGAAAGACTGAAAATTTTCCTGTAAGATCAGGAACACAAGAATGTCCACTCTCGCTACTTTTACTCAAAATATTGCTGGCAGTCCTACCTTCAGTAATAGGGCAAGAAATAAAAGGCATTCAAACTAGTAAAAAGTAAAACCTTTATTGTTTGCAGATGACATGATACTATATATGGAAAACCCTCAAGACCACCCAAAAATCTACTAGAATTGATAAATGAGTTCAGCAAAGTCACAGGATACAAAAGTAACATAGAAATCTGTTGCATTTCTGTATACTCACAAGTGATCCAGAAATTCCACTACTGGGTCTTTACCCAAAGAAAATGAAATTGCTAATTTGAAAGCATAATGCTTATTGCAGCATTATTTACAAAGCCAAGCTGTGGAAGCAGCCCAAGTGTCCATCCATAGATGAATCAATAAAGATTGGGCGCCTGGGTGGCACAGTTGGTTAAGCGACTGCCTTCGGCTCAGGTCATGATCCTGGAGTCCCAGGATCGAGTCCCACATCGGGCTCCCTGCTCAGCAGGGAGTCTGCTTCTCCCTCTGACCCTCTTCCCTCTCGTGCTCTCTATCTCTCATTCTCTCTCTCTCAAATAAATAAATAAAATCTTAAAAAAAAAAAAAGATTCTCTCTCTCTCATTCACACACACACACACACACACACACACACACACAGACACAGTGGAATATTACTCAGCCATTAAAAAGAATGAGACCTTGCCATTTGAAACACCATGGATGGACCTAGAGAGTATAATGCTAGGTGAAATGAGTCAGGTAGAAAAAAGACAAATACCGCATGATTTCACTCATATGTGGAAATTAAGAAACAAAACAAACGAGTAAACAAAGGAAAAAGAAACAAAAAAAACAGACTCTTAAATACAGAGAACAAACTGGTAGTTGCTGAAGGGGAAGTGGAGGGAATGGGTGAAATAAAGGAGATTAAGAGTACAGTTATAGTGATGGGCACTGAGTAATGGAGAGAATTGTTGAATCGTTATATTGTACACCAGAAACATAACATTTTATGTTAATTATACTTCAATTAAAAAAAACCTAAAAAAGATAAGAGATAACAAATGCTGGCAAGGTTTGTGAAGAAAAGGGACACTTACACATCGTTGGGAATGCAACTTGGTGCAGCCACTCTGGAAAACAGTATGGAGGACCCTCAAAATATTAAAAAGAGATCTACCATATGATCCAGCTGTTCTATTACTGGGAATATATCCCCCCAAAATGCAAAAACTCTAACTTGATATCTTTACCCTTCTGTTTATAGCAGCATTATTTACAATAGCCAAGACATGGAAATGAATGTCCATTGATGGATGGATGGATAAAGAAGTTGTGGTACATATATACAGTAAGATATGAGGAAATCGTGCCATTTGTGACATCAATGGACCTTAAAGGTCCATTGTCCCATAAAGGTCCATAATCCCATAAGGGATTATGCTAAGTGAAATACGGTAGAGAATAACAAATACTGTATGATATCAATTATGTGTTGAATTTAAAAACAAAAACTCATAGAAAAAGAGATCAGATTTATGGTTAGTGGAGGTTGGGGAGGGGCAATGGTAGGAAGGTGGTCAAAAGGTACAAACTTCCAGTTATAAATAAGCACTAGGGATGTAATGTACAACATGATGACTGTAGCTAACACTGCTGTAGGCTATACAGGAAAGTTAAGAGAGCAAGTCCTAAGTGTTGTCATCACAAGGAGAGACTCTCTTTATCTGAATGAGATGATGGATGCTCACTAAACTTACTGCAGTGATCATTTTACAATGTATGTAAATCAAACCATTATGTTGTACACCTTAAACTTATACAGTGATGTATGTCAATTATATCAATAAAATTGGAAAACTAAACCCTAAAAGGCAACAAATGTTTAAAGATGTGGAGAAATTTGAACTCTTGGGAATGGGAATGCAAAATGGTGTAGCCACTATGGAAAAGAGTATTTAGTGTCCTCAATAAAATAAAAATAGAACTACCATATGATCCAGTAATCCCGCTCTGGGTATTTACCCAAAAGAATTAAAATCTGGATCTTGAAGAGATATCTGTAATCCCATATTCATTGCAGCACTATTCACAATAGCCAATATGTGGAAACAACTTAAATGTCCATTGAAGGGTGAATGGATAAAGGAACTATGGTATATACATAGATATACCATTCGGTCTTTAAAAAAAAAGGAAATTCTGCGAAATACCATTACATGGGTAAAACTTGAGGATGTACTAACAGAAATATGCAAATCACACGATGTTTTTCCCCTTCAGACTGAGCAGAATAAAGACATGAAGTATGGAGTTGACTATCTTAAGTCAGTGAATAAAAAATCATAAGTCCTGCTATCTTCTTTTTTTAACATATAATGTATGATTTGTTTCAGAGGTACAGGTCTGTGATTCAACAGTCTTACACAATACACAGCACTCACCATAGCACATACCTTCCCCAATGTCTATCACCCAGCCACCCCATCCCTCCCACCCTGCATGGCTCCAGCAACCCTCAGTTGGTTTCCTGAGATTAAGAAAGAGAAAAATGAAGGGGGGGGGATCAGACGGGGAGACAAACCATGAGAGACTATGAACTCTGAGAAACAAACTGAGGGTTCTAGAGGGGAGGGGGGTGGGGGGATAGGTTCGCCTGGTGATGGGTATTAAAGAGGGCACGTACTGCATGGAGCACTGGGTTATACGTAAGCAATGAATCATGGAACACTACATCAAAAACTAGTGATGTAATGTATGGTGATTAACATAACATAATAACAACAATAAAAAAGGATTTGAATAACAGCAGACACCAAAGCTTGCTCTTTAAAAAGTGTCATCCTTGGGAGAAACAAAAATTGTTATAAATATGGCTTCAGTACCTGAGATAAAAACACCTACATATCTCCAGATGAGTTTGTTTAGAATATTCTCTTTAAAAAAATAAAATAAAACCCTAAAAAAAAATAGACTTTGTATGAAAAAGAATGTTAAATAGCTCATCACACTCACCATGTGTCAAAATGGTCATATTTGGGTATACTGAGTTAAATAAAATATATTATTAAAATAAAATCATATGTCAAGAAGAGTAGAGCACTGGGCAGGAGGTGGGAGGGAAGTTGCCTGAGGAAAGTAGATCTTTAGCTACTATATAATCCTTGAACAGAGCCAGATGGTCATGCCCTTTTTTGAAATTTAATATTGGAGTTAATACTACTATGTTAACAATAATAACAAGAACAACAGAATTATATGCCTTTTAGTATTTTCTTTGTATTACAATTGTGGAATATGTATTATCCCTTTAAACAATCTTAACTCAGTTTTTTAGAACATGGCAGGATAATCATAAAGTCATATATATATATATATATATATATATATATATATATATATATATCTGCATAAATGTACTCATACCTACCTGTAAATTGTGATTTCATTTACCTCTACTAGATAATGAGTTTATTTGGGGCTGAGAGTATGTCATATTCTCTCTAGTAGAATATATTGCTAAGAACACAATCAAATGAACGGGCAAATCAGGAGCAATAGAATATAAGGATAATAAAATGTCCTTGAAAGTAGAAAAATGGCAGATATAAGCCATGTAATTCAGTAGGCAAATGTTCCTCTCAGTGAGCAACACAAAGATACAGCTTTCAAAGCAGGAGCTTTTGTCTCAAATGTCTCCCCTGTCTTGCCCAGACCCTGAAAGCTGAACTTTTCCTTTCATTAAAGTATTTTTATGAAACCAGTCACCCTATTCCTTTTTATTTATATAAATACAGATACAAAGGTAGAATGAAATCAGAGACAGTGGGCTAGGCCAAGCATTTATTAATATCTATTGGCTATATACAGAAATTAATTTCAGTTTTCATGGAAGAAACTATTACCTACGAAGTGACTTAAGCCCAGTAATACGCTGGTACATGTTTAATGACCAGCTGTCTAGAAACAAAAAAGGTAAAACAATCCCATTCCCCCACCAGAAAAGGAAGAAAGAAAGAGATAGGAAGGAAAGAGAAGCCCTGACTGGGAGTGTTGGCCAGATTCTATGGTGCAAATGCTGCCCTCACGGATACTTTCAAGCTACAAACTATTTTACCACTGGTTCATAAAATTCCCCCGAATTTAAGAGTCTCCTCTTGTGAGCCGGCAGAGGCTGCCATAGTGCTCCTTTCTTTCTTCAAGGAGAATTGTGCTTCTAGCTTATGCTTGCTAGAAATTTCTATGGTAGAATAAATAAATCTGCTTTTAAAGATTTTATTTATTCATTTGAGACACAAATAGAGAGAGAGAGCATGAGCAGGGAGAGAGGCAGAGGGAGAGAGAGAAGGAGGCTCCCCGCTGAGCCGGGAGCCAGATGTGGGGCTCCATCCCAGGACCCTGGGATCATGACCTGAGCCGAAGGCAGACGCTTAACCATCTGAGTCACCCAGGCGCCCCAAATAAATCAGCTTTTAAAGGCTTTAAACAACTTTTTCCTTAAAATCATTTACTGTAACTCCTTAACACCTGCAAATAGTGCTCCTCTTTACGTGGTTGTCAATGGTTAGCTAACTATTCTTTGGGTTAAAGAACACACGTGTAAGCCCAGATTGGATCAGTTCATCCAGGGAATCCACAGCAAAGCCAAGAAGCAAACCTCGGTCTGTATGTGGTATTCTCTCAGAGACCTTTGCTATTTCAGAGACCAAAGATATGAGCATTCCTGAACCAGCTAAAGTTCCATTTAAGCAGTAAGAGTTCCCATGTATTTAAATCACAGGACAGGTATTCTGAAGAGATTTAGTAAGTCTTTGCAGTCTACATATCATTTCTAGTACTCATGTCCCTATGCCATTTTTACATGGAAACCAACCCGAGGAATATGTTTGTTTCATACCCACGCAGCGGCTCTCCTGCTCTATGTAACAGAGGTCAATCAAGATGCTGGGTCAAGCCCTGGCAACTTTGTTTTCATACCTTAATGCAAGTGACCCACAGTCCAGTTTCCAAGGAAACTAGTAAAGAAAAACAATCACCCCAAAATAGTGTTAAGTGTAGCAAATAAATATAGTGAATCATTGTTCTTGATATCTACTCTAAGGGCATCTTATACACGATAAATACAAGGTATGCTACAAAGAAATAATCACAACAAAGTAGTTGCACTAAATAAGAGAACAGCACTTTAGAGTTTGCAAGGCACTAGCACAAATATTCTCTCATTTTGATGGTCACAGTAGTGCTCCAGGATGAGTAGCGTAGAAGCGACCTCTCCAAGTAAAGAACACTATATTGCATACTTACATTACAATTTATGTGAAGGTGTTAAGGTGGAATGTGTCTGCAAGAAAAAATCCTGGAAGTGATGGACTTTGAGCCATTTTTAAGAATGGAAGATAATGGGAGAGAATTTAAATTCAAAATTGATTTATCTTTTTCTTTTAATTTTTTTATTGTTATGTTAATCACCATACATTACATCACTAGTTTTTGATGTAGTGTTCCATGATTCATTGTTTGTTCATAACACCCAGTGCTCCACGCAGAACGTGCCCTCCTTAATACCCATCACCAGGCTAACCCATCCCCCTACCCTCCTCCCCTCTAGAACCCTCAGTTTGTTTTTCAGAGTCCATCATCTCTCATGGTTCCTCTCCCCCTCTGACTTACTCCCCTTCATTCTTCCTCTCCTGCTATCTTCTTCTTTTTCTTTTTTCTTAAAATATGTTGCGTTATTTGTTTCAGAAGTACAGATTTATCTTTTTCTTATTCTATGCAGAAAACGAATCATGAAGTGTCTACCAATTGAACGAAAGGATAGAAGAAAGGAGAAGGAAGGAGAAAAGAAGTACCTATCAACAGAAAGGATAGAAGGACGGAGGGAGGGAAGAAGACAGGCAGGGAGGAAGTCACACACTAAAATTAAATAAAATTTATACACAAGGACAAGGATGTAGCTAACATGTAATTGTCACCCCATTCCCTTGACATTGTACTCCCAAAACTCATTAGCAAAATTCTTCTGTGAGCCTCACTTGGAGAGGAAAGTTAAAAGTGTTGGTCTGTTTTACAAGTAAGTATTGAGCCCCTTGACTAGGTCCTGTTTTAGTCCTGAACAGTACTCTTCTCACTTAGGGACCTCTCAGGGAGAATCTTCATGGTATTCCACCTAGTTTCCACCAGAACAAGCAGCAATGTACATTAGGAAAGACAGTGTACAGCGGCACTCTCTTACAGGTGGGATTCATTTAGGACAGTCCGAACATGGGCTTTTTAGAAGATAGCGTGCATGGAATTTTGGGCCCAGGTTGAAACAACGTCCCCTGTACGTTTCAGTACAAACAACGTGTATTAGTCAGTGTTCTCCAGAGAACCAGAACCAGTGGAAGATACTGTGTGTGTGTGTGTGTGTGTGTGTGTGAGAGAGAGAGAGAGAGAGAGAGAGAAAGATTTGTTCTGAGGAGTCTATTATAAGCAGGACATCCAGGAAAGGCAGTGGTTTAATTTGGTCTGAACCTAAGAACTGGGACAGCCAAAGGTGTAAATCTCATTTTAAGAGCTAGAGGAGATGAGATGAGAGGAGATGTCCCAGTTCAATTAGTAATGCAGAGGGAAAAAAGGGGGGGGGATTGTGTGCAAATTCCTCCTTCCTATACCTTATGTTCTATTTAGGCCCCCAAGGATGGGATGAGGTCTGCCAACTCTGGGGAAGGTCTACTTTACTAGTCCCCTGATTCAAATGCTAATTTCATCCTGGAACTTCCTCACAGACATACCCCAGAGATCATGTTTAATCTGGGCACCCAGTGGCTAGTCAAGTTGAGACCAAAAATTATCACACACTGCATGACAGCTTCTGAGCCAATGTGTAATCTAGTCTATACCCTTCACTAGAAAGTAGACAACACATTTATTCTACTATATTTCAACGTGCCAATATCCTTGAAACTCAGTACCTTGAATATCATAGGCAAATCAATCACGATTTCTGGGACCACCAATATGGACTCTGACAGCGCTTGATTATTATACATGTCTGCATACATTCCGACTTATCTCCCACAAGCTTCCAACAAAATAAAGCTAATTTCTTTTAAAGTTTGGGTCTTGTTTTGTTCCTCTCCTGAAACTTTCAGTCTACTAAAAACATAGCAGGCACTCACTAGATATTTCTTCAACAAAAATTGAGACTAATTGTCACATAAAGTTTATCTGAATTTATTATAAGACTGGATTTTTTTATTCATGCTGTGTACATGTGGGAGACACAGGCTCTTTGTGATTAACTAAATTTGAGTTTGACTCTTGACTTGTCAAATTTAGATATTCAAGTCAGCATTAACATTTCCATTTTCCCTTCTTAAAAGCTTGATTGAAATTTTAGTATTTTAATCCTAAATTGTGTTCGTGGAAACCTTGAAAATAAATAGTAATCAGAATATTCTAGTTTAATTATAGAATTTGAGATATTCTGCTTGGAAGAAAATTTATGGGTCACTCATTCCATCTGTCTGTATCAGGGCAAGATAGGGATTTTTAGGTAATGTCCTTGTATAGTTGAATTGCTTACTCCTCATAAACTTTGAAATTCACTCATCTAGTAACTGTCAGGAAGTGTCTTCCATAAAATTTGAAAAATTTAGTACAGACTTGTGGATTTTTTACAATTTACAGAGAGGAGAGGATGTTTTACTGTCAGTAAGAGAGCACTGTACATAACTGATAGCAATGAAATAAAGTTCAATATATTTTATATACTACTATGGGCCTTAGCTACGCTGATAGCTTTATTTCCCTTTTTTTCAGCACCATATAGCTTTGTCATCAGTTTCATATTTACTCAAAACTCAGGTTTTTTTTAAAAAGATTTTATTTATTTGAGAGAGAGAGAGAGAGAAGCAGACTCCCTACTGAGAGCAGGAAGCCCAATGCGGGGCTCCATCCGAGAACCCAGAGATCATGACCTGAGCTGAAGGCAGACACTTAACCGACTGAGGCACCCAGGTGCCCCCAAAACTCAAGAGTTTTTTAAAAGATCAGAGCAGATTTCTGAGGGTAAATGGGTTGCTCAACAGCTATTAATAAAAGATCTACTGTTCATAGCTGAACACCATCATTTGCTTCACAGTTTCTATTCATATTACAATGTTTTAAAATAAATATAAATATTAAAAATTTTTTAATGTAAAGCATTTATATTTCTCTCATGAAATAATAATTTTGGAAAAAATCCAATTCCAATTATTTGACAATTTCATATGTCTTTTGAGTTTTCTTAAGAAATATACAATGCCACCTGGAAGGAAGAACCATGCCTCCAGAAAAATAAAATAATGTGTGCACTTTATGAAGCAGCATGCATATGAATGATTCTTCAACAGCATCCATTATCTTCCTCTGGCATATGCATAAAAAAGCCCTTTTCAAAATTTTTCAATTTTTAGGAATATGCCAAGATGAGTGAAAATATTTCTCTTTGCATCCGTGAAATACATATTCATGCTATTCTGGAGGTACAATCTATGATTAACTTTACAAATGTAAAAAGGATATAAGGATTTGTGCAATAACATAATGAGTAGTTCGATGTCAATGATTTACAGGCAGTTTCTCCTCTCATCTTTCAAAAGTAACTTTTCATTAAAAGGAAATATTTTGATGCATTACTTATTTAGTTGTCTCAATGTTGAAAGATACGTGGATAAGTGTAAAGCATCCAAATATTCAGCATGCAACAGTGCCCCGTAATCAGTGTCTTAGTCTTTGCTAGCTTTTCGGTCTTACAATACCATATTAAATGGCAGACACCGATGTCAAAAATCATTTCTGCCACACCTATATTACAAAGCACAAAAAAAGGGAAAATTTCAGAGCTAAAAGGCCAGTCTGCTTGAACACATTACAAATCAATCAGTGCTTATGAAATGAAGAGGAAAGGGGTACAGCAATTTGGCCAGTATGTTTCCTTGATCGGGGTCACCCATTCTTTCTGAAGTCACTGCAGCAGAGCCACAGAAGTGGCAACAATACACAAGGAGAAAATCTTTATTAAATTGTCAGGAATCTCAGTGCTAGAGTCTGACTGTCAATGTTTTATGGCTAAAATTCCCTTTTCTACTTGTGGCTAGAGGTAAGTGCTCTGTAAACCAAGGAGTGAGGGAGGAATAATGAATCTCGCTTGCTAGGGCTATTAGTCTTGAAATGCTGTCCACTGCTGCTCCAAAAAGATCTAAAAATATAGCCAAAGAGAAGAAATTTCAGATATTAGCCTTTGATTCTACGCAAGCCAAACACCACGTTTCAGAATATCAAATGGCTTAAGCTTAATTTTCATTTTTTTATGGATGTGTGAAATATCTTTATGGGATTCCCACCATTTGATTCAAGAAGAGAGTTCACCATACAGCTGAAGATTTAAATATTTTACCTTCGTTATAGCACATACATAGGTCTGACAGGAAATTTTGCAAAAGTATTGCTGGTGTCCATCAAATACTAGACATGCATGCATAAGAAGTAACGTTTTGCAGAAAGCCCCAAGGGATTAGGTTTTAGCTAAAATCAGCCTGTCAGTTTTAGTCTTTCCCCAGGTTTCACTTGGTTCTTTATGAGAAAAAAAAATGGAATAGAAGTTGAATGTCTATAATTCTATAGAATGGAAAAGATATATGTGAAATATATATTATACATATATGTGTGTGTGTACATATTATACATATATATGTATACACACAAATTGACCCTCTTTTATCCTTTGGACTTTTAGGATTTCTTTTTAATTTTATTTTAAACTCTTATTTACTGGTCATTCTCTCCCACCACAAAGTAACAAAGATAGTTAGGTTGTCTCATGAGTTATTACTACTCTATTTAATTGTGTAATTTAGAAAAACATGTCCCCCTTTCCCCTCAAACTCCCAGGAATATTGTTTGGTAAGAGGAAGGCAAGTTGAATTTTGGTCTTTAGCTGCTCCTGCAGGGCAGGTCCCTTTCTGCAATGCACAAACTATACAATTATACATGACAATCTGGCTCTCGGTGAGGTGGGAGCAAGGAAGTAGAAAAAGATCAAGAGAAAAGAGTTTAGTAAGAGAACTGGTGCATGGGACAAGAAGGTGAGTTTTACTGCATTACTAAGGCTTCATCTACTTGAACAGAGGCTGATGTATAAGAAGGAAAGAGCAGTGGGGCACCTGGGTGGCTCAGTCCCTAAAGCATCCAGTGCAATTTCAGCTCAGGTCATGATCTCAGGGTTGCGAGATCGAGCCCTGCATTGGGCTCTGCACGGAGAGATTCTGCGGAGAGTCACGGAGAATCTCTGCATGGAGAGATTCTCTCTTTCCCTTGTCCCTCTGTCCCTGTGCCCCAGCCCCACTGTTTCTCTCGCTCTAAAAAAAAAAAAAAAAAAAGGAAAAAGTGGTAATCAGTAGACATGATATTAACTAAAGTGCATTCTTAGAGATGAAGTAAGACTGTCACCCCTTAGCCTTACAGGATACATAGGAATTGCTTCTTCTTTGTGGTCACTTTAGACTTTGATGAAAAAATCCTGGGGGGTATGATGGGAGACATTCAGAAAATGCTATCTTGAGATTTTCTAGATTAAATACTCAAATACTCAAATAAATACTCAAATACTCTTGGGATGCTTGCATGGCTCAGTAAGTTAAATGTCTGCCTTAGGCTCAGGTCATAATCTCGGGGTCCTGGGATGGAGCCCCATGTCAGGCTCTTTGCTCTGTGGGAGTCTGCTTCTTCCTCTCCCTCAGTTCTCTCTCTCTCTCAAATAAACAATCTTTACAATACATACATACATACATACATACTCAATTACTCTCTGATTTTAGAATCCCAACTTTACATGAAAAATGTGTAGCTTTGAGGCATTTCTCGCTCTGTTAATTTTATACCGTGTATATTCCATGGGAAATATTTTTGGTCAACTACCACCAAAGTCCTTCATAGAGTCACATTATCCTCCCTCTTCCAGGTGCATATTTGTTTAACCTGGAGGCTAAAGAAACAGAGACAAAAAACGTTCAATAAGTTGCCCAAGATCACACAGATAGAAATGATGAAGCTCCAGTTTCAATCAGGAAATCTGTATCTACCATGGCTAGAAGATACTGTCCATGATTTCACTGAGCCTCATCTCCCCACATGCCTGCTCCAATACAGACTTGTGCCCTTGGGCAGCTCAAATGGCACTGGGAGTCTGAGAGCCAAAACAAATACAGGTATTACAAGTGACAAAAAGGGTCTCTTAACACCCATCATCACCACATGGAGTCAAACTCCAAAGCTTACATGAGCCAGTATATATATATATATATATATGTGTGTGTGTGTGTGTGTGTGTGTGTGTGTGTGTGTGTGTGTGTGTATTTTTACATATACATTCATATATGTATATTTATATACATGAATTATTTACATATTAAATACATATGCATACACAAATACAATATATGCATATTTATAAGTAAATAAATACACAACATACACACAAACACACAGACACAAAGTCGGCCTATAAGATTGTGGCAGGGAGTACAGGAATACATACCTCAGAAATAGTGTGGGTTAGGTTCCAGACCACAACAACAAAGCAAATATTACAACACAGTGAGTCAAATGATTATTTTGGTTTCCCAGTGCATATAAAAGTTATGTTTACACTATACCGGTCTATTAAGTGTGCAATAGCATGTCTAAAAAAAGTATATACCTTAATTAAAAAATACTTCTTTGTTAAAAAATGCTAACCCTCATCAGAGTTTCAGTGAGGCGTAGTCACTGATCACAGATCACGGTAACAAACATTAATGAAAAGGTTTGAAACTGTGAGAATTGCCCAAATGTGACAGAGACAAAATGAGCAAATGCTGTTGGGAAAATGGCACGGATAGACTTGCTTGATGCATGGTTGCCACAAACCTTCAGTTTGCAAAAACCACACTATCTGAGATGTGCAATAAAGCGAAGTGCAATAATAAAAGGTATGCCTCTGTATGGAATATTCCAGAAAGCATTATAGAGCTTTTCTTGAAGTAAAATTATAGTGTATTTTGAGAATGCCAAGCATTTTATATATTTTTCAAGAGAACCCTGAAATGTTTGATTTACAAAATGGAGACAACTCTCCAGCTTAGCTGATGAGTCCTTTGTCTTTCTATGTCAAAAACCCAGTAATCAATCCATAGTGAGTTTCAAACTCCTTAGAAAGCAATAAAAGTTACAGGTTTCTCCACAAAGCTCTGCCAGCATGGAGCTGCTTAGTTTCAACTCAGGCTAGAAAATAAATGAAGCACTTGCTGTTTTAGTCCTGTTGCCTGTTACTCAAAAAATACAGTTGTGAATTACTGAGTATCTAACAAGGCTTAGGGAAAGAGATCTGTTAGCAGTGAATCACCTGCTATTGGTTTTATGTATAGGAAGTAGAAAATATGCTTGTTTTCTTTCTTTATGGGTACCAACGTCTCTTTAATCACTGTGTGGTATAACTCAACAACCTCAAGCCTACTGTTTTCATTGTCGCCAAATAAATAAACTCTAGTGCAGTATATTAATCCAATCACCAGACTTATTTCTCTGTAGCTGAAAAATGCCATAGCCATTGCATTTAGTGGTTCCATTATATGAGATAGCTATAGAAGACTAAGTGAAAATCAAAATAAGGGCACCTGGGTGGCTCAATCGGTTGAGCATCAGGCTCTTGATTTCAGCTCAGGTCATGATCGCAGGGTCGTGGGATGGAACCCCACTTCAGACTCTGCACTCAGCCCGGAGTCTGCTTGAGGATTCTCTCTCCCTCTGCCCTCCGGGCACTCTAAAATTAAAAAAAAAATCAAAATATCAAAATATTTTAAAGCTATTATTTAATTCTCATTCCAGAATATCCAATCTATTTCTAGTTTTTCAGATACCCTACCATCTATTTTAAAATCATGCACGAAAAGAAAACAATATAAGCTTAGAGAGAAATCACTAGATATAAGCTGATCCATTTTATTACACAAGATAAAGCAAACTAACTGTAAGAAGTTGTTGTTCTAGTAATTAGCAAAGTCATAAAAGTATGTTGCTTTTGTACTATATCTTGATCTCATTTCTTCTTTCTATTCTTTTCTTTAATTCTATACCCTCCTCTTCTCTCACCCACACCCATCTGTACCTCTCCTGTCTAATACCCTGTGTAGTTATCAGCTATATGTGGCTGATGCTCAGTTCTTTCAAGAGTTCTCTAATACTTGCAGACTGGAAACTTGTGTTTTTTTTCTCATTAAGTACTAGACTTACACATTTTTAAAAATCTACTCTAATGGTACGCTGAAAATTATAGATCAATTGCTTTTTATAAAATAGCTTAATAGGCTTGCAATTAAGATGCATTTGAGAGTTGCTAGTTACCATTTTGCATGCCAAATGATTAAAGCTAAAACTCTGGATGTAAGGATGGCAATCATCATGACTTCATGAACTGGTAAAGTAAATTAAGTATCCATGCTATTCTGGTACAAATAAACTTTTAGATAAAAGTTAATATCTATAAAGAATAAAAGACTAAGAATTAGATAATATCTAAGAAGAACAAAAGGCTAGGAATTAGATGTCTTAAATCTAGACATCTATTAAACAGGTGGGTGACTTTGGGTAAGGTATTTACTCACAGATCTCATTTTCCTTACTAATAAGGCAAAAGTTAGGCTACACATATGTAAAATGAATTCTAATTCCAAAATTTATTGATTTAGGAGTTATATGACAAATATTTCCAAATCTTTGTTTCACTTAGGTAGATATAGATTTAGTCCATAGTTTAACTGAATATTTTATATCAAGTTCTCACTATGTGATTGGCTGCATGGTGGTTATATAGAAACAAAATGTTGCCTCTTCATAAGTTTATAATGGCCCATCTACCCATTTTATTTTATTTTATTTCTTTTTTTTAAAGATTTTATTTATTTATTTTAGAGAGAGAGTGAGAGAGAGAGAGAGCACATGAGAGGGGGGAGGGTCAGAGGGAGAAGCAGACTCCCTGATGAGCAGGGAGCCCGATGTGGGACTCGATCCTGGGACTCCGGGATCATGACCTGAGCCAAAGGCAGTCGCTTAACCAACTGAGCCACCCAGGCACCCCCATCTACCCATTTTAATTCGTTTGCCCATAAAAACTAGTAGATTAACCCAATGATCAATATACTTATAGCTAGGATGATGAACATATTTATACAGGCAAGTCTGCTCATTCAGTTGCCTATCCTGAGTTGACTTGCAATTAAAGAAATTATGCTATTTAACAGGATAATGATTTAAAAATGCATAACATAAGTATATGTTGGAATTATGGAATCAGAATCCCAGCAAACAAGTATTTGGAATAATTGTAGGAATTAATAATAAAAAACTAATGAGGAAAATGATTCTTACAAAGCCCATTCATCGTTTTGCATGGGATAATAGCTTTGTCAACCAAAGACCAGAATTGATAGATAAATTATTCATGAATTTCTTTCATGTATTCAATATTTTTCTTAGCTAATTGCTATACTAATTTACTTAGATTCAATACATGAACTCAACCTTCATGGAGATTGTAGTTTAGAGAACAAAAATATTATCAGATACATACTCAATTAAAACTGATAATGCCATAAGAGAAAACAAAGAAGAATTTGACTTAGAATAGGAATTTTAGAGAATTGATGAGAAAATGAATTTTGAGCAGAGATCTGAAGAGTAGTTCACTAAGCCAATGAGTTGAGGGCAGGGACAAGAAGCCTAAACGAACAGCCTTTGCGAAGCTAATTCCTGAAGCTACAGGAAGTATGGTGGGCTTGAACAATCAAAATATAGGAACATGGCTGGAGAAATTTACACAACTTTGTGACCAGAACAAGATAAGACCTGAGGGTTAACATGGAGCCTTATATGCCATGTAAATAGTTTTGTTTTTAATTTCAAGAACAATAGAAAACCATTTTAAAATATTTAGAGAGGACCTGCTTGTAAAGAAGATGGACTCACTTTTGCAACATGTTACATGTTAAGCTATGATTAAGAATTCCAAGTACAGTTGTCAAGTGGAAACTAGGAACCGATTTCTTAAAATTGAGATATAATTGACATTATATTTGTTTCAGGTGTATAGCGTGATTCAATAGAAGTGTATATTGCAAAATGATCAGCATAGTAAGTAGTTAACATCACCACACATGGTTACAAATTTTTTTTTCTTGTGATGAGAACTTTCAAGATTTATTCTCTTGGCAACTTTTAAATGTACAAATACAATATTACTAACTATAGTCACATGCTATACATTATGTCCTCATGTTTTATTTTATAGCTAGAAGTTTGTACCTTTTGACCACCTTTAATCCATTTCTCCCATCACCTGCCTTCTGCCTCTGGCACAACCAATCTTTTCGGTTATCTGTGAGTTCAGGTTTTTTATACTATTTTTAAGATTCTACATATAAGTAAGATCATGCAGTATTCATTTTTCTCAGTCTGGCTTATTTCACTTAGCATAATGCCCTCAGGTTCCATCCATGTTGTTCCAAATGGCAAGATTTCCTTCTTTTTTATGCTTCAATGATATTTCATTATGTATATATTCTTTACCCATTCATCTATTGATAGTTACTTGGGTTGTTTCCATGTCTTGAATAACTGTAAATAATGCTGCAATAAACATAAGGGCTCAGATATCTGATAGTAGTTCTATTTTTAATTTTTTCCACACTGTTTTCTTATAGAGACTGCACCAATTTACATCCCCCCCCGTTCTCTATAGAGACTGCACCAGTTTACCTTTCCCCTGTGTTTTCTATAGAGACTGCACCAATTTACCTTCCCCCCGTTTTCTATAGAGACTGCACCAATTTACATTCTCCCGTTTTCTATAGAGACTGCACCAATTTACCTTCCCCCCCCCCGTTTTCTATAGAGACTACACCAATTTACATCCCCCCCCGGAAATGCACAAGGGTTGTCCTCTCTCTGTATCCTACTCAACACTTATTTCTTGCTTTTTTGATACTAGCCATTCTAAGTGGTGTGATGTGAGATATCTCATTGTAATTTTTAGTGACGTTGGCAACATTTTCATATACCTGTTGGCCATCTATATATGTTCTTTGGGAAAATGTTTATTCAGATCCTCTTTTTAAATTGGATTTGTTTTGCTATTGATCTGTGTGAGTTATTTATATATTTTAGATATTAACCTCTTATCAAATGAATGATTTGAAAATATTTCACCATTTTTGTCTACCTCAACCCCCTACTTCAGGCAACCACCAATCTGTTCTGTGTTTATGAGTTTGGTTTATTTATTTTAAGATTCCACATATAAGTGAGATCATATGGTCTTTGTCTTTGTGTGATTTATTTTACTTAGTATAATACCCTCACAGTTCATCCATGTTGTTCCAAATGACAAAATTTCCTTTTTTATGGATGAAAGAAATTGTTGATTTAAATGAGAAAAACAGTCTTAATCTCTTTGTTAAGAGAGGGCATCCAGTATACTCCTAATTTATATGTTATGCACTTATGGCTAAAAGCAAAAGAACAGATTTTTAACTTTTCTGGAAAAAAATACAAAAACTTATACATTCAGAAAAGCACAGGTGTTTGTTTAAATATTTCCTGGGCAAGATCTTTTTTTTTTCCTTCTTTATCTTCCTTTTGGAGTTTACTTTTTTAATTTAAATCAATTAATTAACATATAGTGTATTATTAGTTTCAGAGGTAGAGTTCAGTGATTCATCAGTCTTATATAACACCCAGTGCTCATTACATCATGAGCTCTCCTTAATGCCCATCACCCGGTCACCCCATTCCCCCCCCAGCAGCCCTCAGTTTGTTTCCTATGATTAAGAGCTCTTATAGTTTGTCTTCCTCCCTGATTTTGTCTTATTTTTCCTTCCCTTCCCCTATGATCCTGTGTTTTGTTTCTTGAATTCCACAAATGAGTGAGATCATGATAGTTGTCTTTCTCTGATTGACTTATTTTGCTTAGCATAATACCCTCCAGTTCCATCCATGTCATTGCAAATGGGAAGATTTTATTTCTTTCTTTTTCTTTTTTTTTAAAGATTTTTATTTATTTATTCATGAGAGATACACAGAGAGAGAGAGAGAGAGAGAGAGAGGCAGAGGGAGAAGCAGGCTCCCAAGAAGCAGGGAGCCCGATGCGGGACTCGATCCCAGGACTCTGGGATCATGACCTGAGCCGAAGGCAGATGCTCAACCATCTGAGCCACCCAGGTGCCCAAGATTTTATTTCTTTATCTTCCTTTTCAAATCAGATAATGCTTTGTAGCCAGACACAAAAGCATGTCACTAAACTTTCAATGTTTTGTTTCAAGAGTCAGCAGGACATTCTGGTGGAGATATGGAACAGCATGAAAGTAGCACAACACACAGGAGAGGGAACATGAGGTCAAGGTTAGGGCAGCAGCACTGGGGGCCAGACCACTGGGAGTTTCCATAAGGATTGTGACAAATTTATTGACAGGTATAGGGAAATTAACAATTGTCTTTATTTAGATTTTCTTTTATGTTCTCTAATGCACTTCACAGTTTTTATCCTATAGATCCTAATAGAAATCTTGTTACATTTTAAATTCCTGGGCCTTTTATGGGAGTTTTTTTTTTTTTTTTTTTTTTGGTTACTGTAAGTGGGATTTTTTCTCTTTTTTTTCCTTTTCAAATTAGTGTTTTTTTCTTTTTGTTGTTGTTGTTGTGTTATATTAGTCACCATAGAGTAAATCATTAGTTTTTGATGTGGTGAGTAGTAGGCAAGATCTTACCAAGTAAATTAACTAATGAGAAAAACTTTTTAAAAAGTTACCATTATGTTGTAAAGGACAGAGAAATGATTCTTCATGTCTAGGTGTCTAAAAAGATTCCCTTTAACCAATAATATTTGCAAGGGCAAAATTAACAGAAAATGGAATACAGTGACACATTTTGTACACATTGTAACAAAGAACACAGCATATAGATTAATCTATTGATGTAGTCAATTTATGACTTTACTGTACCTAGTTTTATGACACAGAATAGGGTCTGTTTTTCTGTAATGGTCAGGAAAAGAAATATTTTGAGCTTGTTTTTCTGAGACTCTTTTGTTGACTTTTTTTTTTTTCAATGAAAGGAGGGATGAGAACTGTTACAAATGTAATACGAAATCTTTAATATCCTGCTTCTACCATGTACAGGTCTACAGTTCTGAGTAGAGGACTTATCTGGTCATTTGTAGAAATGGTCCAGACACCAAAGTATGCGCGGTAGCATCTTGGAAGACAGTGCAGTAGGAGAAGGGACAGGAAACCTAAGATAAGCCACTTCCCATTTCCCAGTCCATGCTGCTGGGAGAGTGACCGAGCAAAATCGATCTCTCCTGGCCTGGCTCCCTGAGGGACTCAGTCATCAGAGAGGCATCAGCAAGAGATGCGAGGGCAATAGGAGGAGCCTGGGTATTTCTTCCGGGCTTCAGCCCTAGTCTTGGCAGTAGCTGCAAGCCTTTGGGACTAGAGCTCCTCCCAGATGGCTACTCCCCCAGTGACTTCTGTTCACTGGGCTCTGGCAAAACTGTTTCTTTCCCTTCCTTTTTCAGTTCCAGGCATGATAATATCACAACATCCTTTACTCTCGCCTGTGCTTCTGTAAACAATACTTTTCATAGTCTCCTCATTTGAAACCTCTGAAGTGAATTCTGTGTATTAATGACATAAATCAATTTGTTTTCTCTTCATAATCATTGATGGTTAATGTGACCTGAGTCTCCTCACCTCCTATAGGTCTGGAGTTACACACAGATTCAAACACCACACAGGCTCTTGTGTTTCCACCAGGAGGGACGTGAGCTGGAGTCAAAGGTGCTGAAATGGAAACATTGTTGCTATCCTTGATTCTGGAGATTTCAAGCATTTGATGCTCATTTGAAGAGAATCTGAGCATTTTCCTTTTGTGTCATGTTCCTTTTGTGTCATTCAACAGTGAAGAAAGAATTGGACTGGGGGAAGAAATAATTTCAGCAAGGTTGCTTGGGTAGAAAAGTATTACAAGTTACCTACTCTTACTGAGGCACATTATTCCAGCTGTTGGGGCAAAGAAAGCTTGAGTCAGAAAGTTGAATAGTGTCTTGTTAAAATTAATGCTGGAAGGAGAAAAGAGAGAATAATACGCTTAGTAACTCACCTCGGGAGAGAGGGCAAAACATGGTGTGTGATATTGTCATATATAAGTAGACTTATATATTTGGTCTTCACCTGTTCCTGGCACAGAGCTCCTGAAATTCTTAGAATTTCCTAAGTGAGGAGAGCAATAGAGGTGTCTTTTGTTATTCATAACAAGCTCCTTTCAACTACACCCTGTTTATGTGAGTGAGATGACTTTTAGAAAGCCCCTAAGAGGGGCACCTGGTTGGCTCTGTGGGTTATGCATCTGCCTTGGCTCAGGTCATGATCTCAGGGTCCTGGGATTGAGCCCCACATTGGGCTCCCTGCTCAGTGGGGAGCCTGCTTCTCCCTCTCCCTCCTTGCTCCCCCTGCTTGTGTGCTCTCATGTTCTGTCAAATAAATAAAATCTTAAGAAAAAGAAAGCCCCTAAGAATGAGAGCTTGTTATTAGGGGAACCAACTTTAATTTGAGGGGTGGAACTTTTAGTCCCACCCCCAAACTCTGGGGAGGGGAGAGGCTGCAGGTTGAATCAGTCACCGATGAACAATGATTCAACCACTCATGCATACATAATGAAGGCTCCACACATGACCCTCAACTATGGTTTGGAGAGCTTCCTGATTGGTGAACAGGGCGAGGCACTGGGAGGGAAGAATATCTGGAAGTGCGGTGTCCCTTCCCACACAGCTTTGCCCTATGCATCTTTTCCATCTAGTGTTCTTTGAGTAATATATGTATTTCATAATTATTTTTCTCTCTCTAGCTTTATTGAGGTATAACTGACACACACAGTTGTCTATAAAGCGTACACCATGATTGGATATATGTACCCTCTGTGAAATGATAACCACCATCAGGTTAATTAACATATCCATCACCTCATATAATTATTACCTGTGTGTGTGTGTGTGTGTGTGTGTGTGTGTGTGTGTGTGTGTGTGTGGTGAGAATGCTTAAGACCTACTCTCTTAGCAAATTTCAAATATACAATGCAGTATTATAAACTATAGTCACTATGTTTTACCTTAGATCCTAAGAAGTTATTCACCTTAAAACTGAAGGCTTGAGTTATAATCAGTTATCTAGTGGGTAAAATGTTTTCCTGAGTTCTGTGAAATGCTTTAGCAAATTAAGCAATTCAAGGAGGGTGTTGTGGGAATCTTTGATTTACAGCTCAGAAGTACAGGTATCAACCTGGACTTGTGATTGATATCTGAAATGCATGTGGTAGGAGACAGTCTTTAGGAATGGCCCCTTCACCTCTGTGATCTGATGCTATCTCCAAGTATTTTGTGTCAGAATGAAGTTCAACTGTAGGACACCTTGCTGGTGTCACAGAATGACATGGTATGGGGAACCCCAAACATGTTTGGTGACCAGAATGGCAGAAATGAAGTGGTATTACAGTAGTAAGTGTAGAAGAGAGACACAGAAGTGTGTGTTTTTCTTTTAGACAAGATCTTTCCTTTTATACAAAATTGTGAACAGACAGGCATGCTGCCATTCAAGAAAGAGAGAGCTGGGTGCAAGATATAGCTCACTCAGATGGGGATAAACCTCATTAGGATACTGTTCTCTAAGAGGTCCTAATTATCCAGTTTTGTGAGAGCAAACAGTGTAATCTTAACTGCAAAGACTGTCCATATGTTTATCTCTAACAAGTACTGAAGAGTCTTTAAAAAGGGGGAGGTTATTGAGAGTGATTAAAGGTACACCGTGAGAGGGCGCCTGGGTGGCTCAGATGGTTAAGCGTCTGCCTTCGGCTCAGGTCACGATCCCGGAGTCCTGGGATCGAGTCCCACATCGGGCTCGCTGCTCCTTGGGAGCCTGCTTCTCCCTCTGCCTCTCTCTCTCTCTCTGTCTCTCATGAATAAATAAATAAAATCTAAAAAAAAAAAAAGGTACACCATGAGATAAAAACCCTGCATAATTAAATAAGTAATGACAAGTGATGCCAACCGTGAAGCAACTTCCTTAAAAAGCTTTCCCCAGCCCCACAGGACAAGTTAAATTTCCCTCCTAGGTGTTAGCATTGTACCCATAGCAGAACTAACCCACACTCATCGCGTGACCATTTGCAGGTCTCCTCCACCAGATGACAGAAACCATTACAGCATTGTGTGCCCAGTACTTAGCACGTAACCTAAAGGACAGTTAGAATAAATTAAATCTTTTTTAAATAATTAAGAGATAGTACAGGTATTATTTTTCCAATCTTGCTGGGGAATTGGAAAAAGTGCCTAGCTAGCAAAAAAACTTTTAGACTCATTGACTTCTTCTTTGAAAGAGTGTAAGTGTTCTGCATTACTTGTAGAACAAAGGCTAACCTCTTCAACTTGATATATAAGACCCTTTCTGATTGGATGCCATCTTAATTCCTGCCATTCTGTACTACACATCCAAGAGTCCAGCCACACTGAATTTATATAGAACTTCTCTACCTTGCCTTTGAAAATGTTACTTCTATATAAGATTCCCTACCTTTACCTTTTTTATCAAATCCCTCCCAGTTCAAATTCCCTTCCCTGCAAATGCCTCACCCCAGACAGATTTAGCTTATTTCTCCCACAGAGCTTTTATCTTTGGGAAAGATAGTTCTCCAAGAACCTAACCTGGCAGATAATCCAAGAGACTGTGTTTCATAGTCACTGCTCCTCAAACTGCTGGTGTTTCCAGGATGGAATGGATGGCTAGCTAGATGTCCTGCTCTTACTCCTTGGGGCTCTACACATTTCCCTTCTGACTACATTTGGGATACACAATACCACATAGTATTCTTAAGGAAAGAAGGAAAGAGGAAGGAAAAAGGGAAGAAAGGAAGGAAGGGAGGGAAGGGGGGCAGGGAGGACAGGGAAGAATGAACATCTATTCTGCTTGTCTCTATTTGTGGATACATCCAAACATTTTGGGGTGTTTTACTTTCCAGAATCTTCTTAAGAATTTTCCATCTAAGCTAATAGTGACAAAAGGCACTACTTAGGAATTTGGAGGCTAATAATGATGGACTTCATCCAGCATACAGTTTTTCGTCCTGACAATGACTTGTTCAGCTCAAAATGGATTCAGACAATGAGGAGCTGTAGGCAGACTTATTTTTGACATTGGCTGCGAGTACAGCTTCATAGGATCTTTGCTCAGGGCTTCAGCCAACAAACAAACTTCTTAAAAAATAAAACACACTTTTGGAGTGAACAAAATCAAAGCTCAGCCTATTTTCTAAGTATATGTTTCTCTTTATTAGGTCATACTAGTTGTTAACATCTGATAAGGACATTATTTGTGCGTTGATATCTAATTGCACTGTTTGCAAAAAAAAAAAAGTTCTCAAATCATTTCTGGAATCCTTGCAGTCACTAACATATTATTGGAAACACATTTTTTTGGACACATCCATGCCTCAGGTGACCTAGAAAAAAAAAGGAGTGGATAAGAATTTACAATAAGAAAAACTGGTATTTGAAACAGTTTCAAGCATTTCAAGCAGAATAAATATTAATTTAAAACTACTAAAAGTTCTTCCTTTGCTAATCCACCTTTTTTTTAAAATGTATTCCATGTTGTGTTAAATTATGCAGAAATTAGTACTGATTAATTCATTAAGTCTGTCAAAAGAATCTGTTTTTTTTTTTCAATCTAAGTTGTAGCCAAAGGACAGCCTGGTAATGTACTTCTTCCCCACATATTGAACCATGTGAAAAGTATTGAAAGGAGCTTCTCAGAGGGTCATGATTTCCATTGGATAAAATTATCTGTGTGTTTCCTTTGAAGGAAAATATCAGTTTTCAAGTATTGTTATGAATAGAGAGTTATCAAATATCTTCTTCAGAAATGCACACACAATATAATTAAAAGGAAGTAAAATTTCTTCACCTAATTATTGACATTTTCACTACAGTGTTATGCTTAAAGAAACTCAAATATTTGAGGAGGAAGAGGAGGCTTATTTTGCTAATATTTCATATTGTGTACCTTCGGAATACATTATTCAAAATACTTTGCTGACATCACCTCGTTAATTTATGTAACTTCTGATTCAGGCACCCACCACAAGTATTATATAAAAATATTCTATGCGTGTGCATTAAACTTAGAGGATCACAGAGCAGTCAGTTGACTCACACAGTTGCTGAGAGGGAGTCAGTCTTAAAACTGAAAAATATTGATCTATAGAAAATCAGGGTTGGAAAAGAACCTAAAATTCTTCCTCTGATTCCAGAATATTCCTAGTGTTCATACTCCTTTATAACATCACAGTAAAGATAACCAAACAAAATTATATTTTATGTCTGTGTATCTCTTATTGAAAGTGACATCTAGTTTTTAAATAAATTGAATAAAAAATTTAAACTAAAAAAAAAATCAGCAAAAAACAGTTCACCCATTTCTCCCATCCCCCACCCCCTGCGTCTGGCAACCACCAGAGGTTCTCTGTAACTATGAGCTTGGTTTGTTTTTGTTGTTGTTTTTAGACTCCATATATAAAAGAAATCATATGGTATTTGTCTTTTTCTGACTTATTTCACTATTTTCTTTCTATTTTTTATCTGTTTTATTCTACCTCTGTAATGGTAACTCTAGTCACTCTAAGTTTATTTAGTTCCCTTAAGAGAACTTTACTATTACTTGTTTGGATAGAAAGATTTTTCTCTTCTATATTCCTTATCTGTAAAACAAGGACTAAGATTGGACTAAGAGATCTTTAGTTTCTCTTGTTGCTAAGATTCTCTGAATTCTACTTCCACTTTGGCCAGAGTGGTTAAGTAGGTGGGGAATTGAATTCAAAAAGGGTAAAGAAAGAAATAGCTATTGATCTAATTCTTAAAGGATGGACAGATTTTTACCAGGTAAAATTAGAAATCAAGCCCGTTGTATGTGGGAAGAACAGCAGAAGCAAATGGCATGGGAATGGAATAGTAGATAGATTTATAAATAAGAATTATCCCCATTAGAGCAAAGCCTTGGAAATCTCTCTCTCTCCCTCCCTCTCTCTCTCATAAAAAGTGCTCTAGGTGTCTGGTATGGGTGATCCACAAACCACACTGAGCGATACTGAGCAGGATGCAGGGGTGGGGAAGTTGAGTAAGTCAGTGCAGAATTCAGTACATTAGGGGAGCTCAGTGGCTCACAACAGCAACAATCTCAACTCCTCTGAGAAACTCCTTTTCTTTCCCCCATTCCTTTACCATTATTTAAACATTGGCTTATTATTTTAGCTTTGTTATTCTAAGTGGTTTATTATTCTTGATGAATAGTGAATTATTCTAATGGTGCTTATTATTCTATTCATTACAACTTGAGGCTGATTAGGAGTGAATAGCTGCTAAGGAGCTGTTCCAATAGCAAAATTAGATTTCTACATTTTTATGGTGCTTATTTTTCAGTATCAGTAATTGTCTTGGTAGTTCTCATCACTTAACCATCTCTCTTTGCTTTAAACTGCAGAGATGAAGTCCAGTGATTCCAAAACAAAGAAATCTCTTTATGGAGTAAAAAGAATCGTATTTTCAAATAACTTTACATTTAACTGGGCGTTTCACCTTCAAAATATGGTCTCACCGCCATGCTTCTTTTCTAATCAATGAACAACAACAAGGATGATGAACTGATACTGCGATGCTTGCCTTATTATATGTATAGATAAGTCTCTGTCTTAGTAGCGTGCACTAAAGAGACTCCAAACTTCAGCTCATGCTCACGGGGTTCCAACAATTTATGATCTTCCCTTTCCGGCTGCCTGCACTCTGGACTTCTGGCTTGCTTAGCCATCCCTTAGTATATTATACATAATATGTACATCATGTGTTTACATACACACATATGTGGGTATGTCTTACTGTTTCCCTGGTTGAGCCCTGATTAATACCATCTTAATCTCATGTTATTACTCTTATAACATTTGCATTCCCTTCTATACAATAACTGACTTCCTTGTTTTCTCTATAAATTCATTCAACAATTTAAAACATTGCTCTTACTTAGTATCTCCTGTGGAATTGATTGGACTGTGACTGGACACATAAAATAGAAGCTATTATTTTATGTCATTAAGTAGATGCTACTTGGAGACCATCACTAGAAAGTGGAAGAAGGAAATGGTAGGAAATTAAATTTAAATTAATATTTAATTATTATATATTATATTTTATAGTATATATAATATAATATATAAAAATAGAATATAAAATAAAATTATATATATATTTATTTTATTTTATTATTTTTTTTTATTTGTCAGAGAGAGAGACAGAACACAAGCAGGGGGAGAGGCAGGCAGAGGGAGAAGCAGGCTCCCCGCCAAGCAAGGAGCCCGATGTGGGACTCGATCCTAGGACCCTGGGATCATGACCTGAGCCAAAGGCAGCCGCTTAACCGACTGAGCCACCCAGGCGTCCCATAAAATTATATTTTAATATAATAATTACATTTTAAAGCATTATTTGAATTTACCTATTATATTAAGAAATGAACTTCCATGTCACTAATAAGGCCACATAACTGATTTTTCTGGTTTTAAGGTCACAAGCTTCTTCATTTTCTCTTAATCATGATGGAAAGAAAGTACTTGCTTTGCTTTACCCCTTTTTGTATAGAACCTCCAAAGTAGTGTCAAACAGACTTCTGATGACACTGTTCCCTCTTTTCCTTTGGCTACTCTTACAGAGTCCTTTTTGATGTGGGAAACAAAGGCAGAGGAAAAATTATTAAATTTCCTTACAACTTACAGCCCATTGACAAGTCCTTGAAACAGGCAGAGTGACATTCCTCTAGGGACTCAACTGCGTTGATGTTAATACTTTGGTAGGGGAAAAGGCAATCCCATCCCAACCCCCAGGACCCTGTAAGTCTACTTTAAGATATAAAATTCCTTTGGAAACTTCCTTTATCTCTAAACTCCCCAAGATATGTGTCGGTAATCATCTCCCAAGCATGTGGCCCACCGATATACATCTGAAGGGTCTCATGACTAAGGTTTTATTAGACGTTAATAAATGACATTTTCCCAACAACAGCTAGCCCCTTCAAGGTCCTGGAAACATTGCTTCCAAAATTCCTTAGAAACTTACCCTATCCCTAACCCCCTCCCAACTTAAAAGTATGTAATGGGTCACTCCTCATGACCCAGGCAAGCTCTTTCTGCCATTGGGTCCTGTCCCCATGCTTTAATAAAATCACCTTTTTGCACCAAAGATGTTTCAAGAATTCTTTCTTGGCCATTGGCTTCGAACCCTGATGTCATCCCTACATCACTTCGCACTTACGAAACTTGGACTTCTTTTACTCTAGCCTGCAGTATGTCTGTCACCATAGTTTCATCTCGTTGATCTGAGTTAGTCTTAGATCCCCCTACTTTCTCTTTTCTGGAATTCTTTTCCTCGTTGTTTTACTGAACTATAACAAGCAATTTTCTTTTCCAGAGGATTATGCATAGTAGACTTTCTGAATCCCTGTGTGTTTAAGAAATAGGTCTTCTCTTTGATAGTCACAACTTTTAACTGGCTGTTTGGCTAAATATAGTAAAGTTTTAGGTTTAAATAATTTTGATTCACAATATTAAAAGTTATTTCAAATTCTTTTTTGGAAGTCTGAGGTCATTCTTGCCTTTTATTTCCCTTTGGAAGACAATTTCGTTTCTCTTTAGAAGTTCTGCATTCACATCAAAAATATATGAAAATTCCATTTGCTTCATAGCCTCACCAAAACGTAGCACTGTCATTCTAAGAAGAATTTCTAGTCTTTTGTTTGGTGGGTAGCTTGTGACATAGCATTTTGGTTTACATTTACATTTACCCAATGACTAATGATTTGGAGCACCCTTTCCTAGGTGTTTTTGCCATGCATATATATTCTTTGTTGAAATGTCTATTCAGATCTTTTGCTCTTTTAAAAATCAGATTGGTTGGTGGGTTCTTGTTATTCAGTTATAAGTATTCTTCCTATAACCTAGATACTGTATTAGTCATTTTAACCTTAACAGATCCATAATTGAACTTTTGATTATCTGCTTTTTTTCTCCACCAACCCTGTTCATCTTCCAATTATATCCATCTCAGTAAATAATCCAATTACAACTGCTTAAACATTCCCCTCCCTTACCCAACATCCCATTCATCCTCTAATCTTTTCAGGACTTTTTTTTTTACATCACTGAATCCAACTTAGTCTAAGCTGAAATCATTTGTCAATTCCCATACTCTCATTGCCTACAAACTTGTCTCCCTTCTTCTAGTCTTCCCTACCTACAGGAGTATTTTTTTTAAGTCACACAATGTCCTTGCTATAACACTTCCTCAACAATTTTTCATTTAAATTAGACTAAATTTCAAAATAAATATCACCTAAAATAATCACTTCTAGAATTGTACATATACAGGTGCTGATTCAAACTTTAGGATGCATGAACAGCACCTGGAAAGCTTGGTACAACAGATTCCTGGGCTCAACCCTACAGGTTCTGATTTGGTAGGTCTGCAGTGGGGACCAAGAATAAGTTCTCAGAAAATGCTGACACTGACATCCATGGACCACATGCCTACATACATCACATGTATCCTTCTAAACTTTCCAGACCCACCTATACTTAAGCCATCTGAGCCCTTTTTTCTCTTGTATGTAGCAACATCATTTCAATCTCAGGCCTTTTTTTTCTGTCTTCATCCTCTTTCCATTGATTCTCCTCCATATGCCCCATGGCTCCCTCTTTTTCATCATTCAGTTTTTATTCATAGGTCATCTCCTGAAGGGCTCATATCCTGGGGTCCATTCCTCAATGTAGTAACTCATTATTTAATTATCCTATACTTATTTTCTTATTAGTATCACTATTTGAAATTGTCTTATTTTGTCATTTATATGTTAATTTGTATCTTGATCCACCCCCCAACACTAGGAAAGAATTTTCATTAGAACAGAGTTTTGCCTTGTTCAATACTGTATCCTGCAAATGTGGTTTTCCGTATGTACATATGTATTTGTTGAATGAACAAATGGAAATCTTTAGAATACCCAAGGAATAAATGGCAGGAGGCAATTTCAATGAGTGAGGCAGAGATTAGTTCATTTAGGGCTTTGTGTAAAACAATAAGACTCATCTAATAAGGTTTGATGAGGAGAAATGTCACTTAAGGATCTATTTCTATTTCTCCTCCTTGATCTTAGATATCTTTTCTCCAAGATATTGTTTGGCATTGTTTATCATCTATCATTTAGCAGATTACATAAACTTGATATGCACTAGTTATTTGGAAAAGATCCAGAAGTACTTTAGTGAAGAAAATAGGGTAGAGAAATAACTTTCAGTATTTCCCACAGTGATTACAAGAGACACATTTGTGTGTGTGTGTGTGTGTGTGTGTGTGTGTATGTGAGATAGCTTCAGTTGTAAATACATGAGAGTGCATTATGCAATTTCCAACCATAAACCACTCAACCTATGCTTTTCTATATGTACTAGAACTATGGGTTTACAATGTATACCCTCAACCTTCCTGAAAGTCTAATAATTTGGATTGAGGTAGCACCATGAAGCAAAACGGGAGATCATATTGGCATCAAAACCCTGGTAGAATGGTCAAAGGAATCCTACACATCGAGTCTTGTTGATATTATATGGCTATGGATTTTCCCTCTATTAATATTAGCTCACCTCAGCTGTTTAAAATACCATCTTAGGAAATTGCAATTATTAAGAAGTTTTGAGACCTAACATTCGGAACTTCAGGTAAGTTGTATTTTGTTTGTTTTAAGCAGACCTACAATAGGAGTTGTAATTACTTTAAATAAAGTTCAGAATGTGAAGCTAGAAAATTTAACTGGGTAATATTTATGTTGTAATTTTGCATTAATTTGACAGAACTATTTCTGACCTGTGTTCCATAGTCTCAAATGTTAATGAAAAGGTCACTTGTACTCATGACTGAATGACTGCTATGTTTTCAGAGTATACCAAATACAGGCTGTCAGTGAATATGTACAGTAAGTGGGCTACTATTTAAGAGAAAGAAGTATATATTACTGCAAAGATAAACCCAAACTATTATGGAAATGTTTTTTCTTGTTAAAACTTCCAGGAAGCATCCAACCATAATTCCCCCACTCTTGTGAAATGAAACAAAGAAGAACCATGGATAAATCTACAGTTTTGTATCTCAGAGAAATAATTTAAAACAGGGTATATAGTCAAAACTCAAGTCTTAAGATTATCATCGCTATTGCTCTCTCATGTTAATCATCTGAAAATTTGATATTTATAATTTCTCTCTCCCATTCTCTAATACTCGATAGGCTACTAAAAATGTCTAATCTGATCCTCTAATAACAAATATTAGTAAGATTCTATTTAAAACACTGGGACATATGGAAGAAAAGGCACCATTAAGTCTCTAAAACTAAATTTTATAGAAATTATTTCCAGGGCGCCTGGGTGGCTCAGTTGGTTAAGCGACTGCCTTCGGCTCAGGTCATGATCCTGGAGTCCCTGGATCGAGTCCCGCATCGGGCTCCCTGCTCCGCAGGGAGTCCGCTTCTCCCTCTGACCCTCCCCCCTCTCATGTGCTCTCTCTCTCTCTCTCTCTCATTCTCTCTGTCTCAAATAAATAAATAAAATCTTTAAAAAAAAAAAAAAGAAATTATTTCCAGTTGAATTCTCTGATTTCAACCTGTCAAATTCTGCAATTCAATAAGCATTGTATATGTCAATGTTTGACTTCAATCTGAGAAGGGATGAAAATGTTTCTATTCTTAGTTCTAATTATTAAATCCAAGCTTTAAAAATGCCAGTTTTCTGTGATCTCTTGAGTGACTAAATCATGAATTGCAGACTAAGTATATTAAAACTTTCGAAATCAATGAACAGAAAGCTTTGATGTCTTTGGCCTCTTAGGAAGCATTATGGTCCTCTTATGTCATTGTTAGTAGAATAATATACCCATACTTCTCTACTCAAAATTTATGGAAGTTTTATTTCTCCCCCATAGACTTTCAGATCACATTGGAGAGCTCATCACAGAGAATTATTCAACCACTCCTGTCTTGCAAGCATGAAAATATATCTGCACAATTTTTGACTAGTAGAAGCACACACTGGCTTTAGAATCTGTCTCCTATATTCCACAATCCAAACTTTATTTCTATGGAAACAGGACTTTATAGCCTGCAGGAAATGTTAACCCAGGCTCTAATGCTAGTGTCTGGTACCTGGCTTCCATTTCTTTTCCCAGTGAAAATAGATGTCAAAACGGTTAGGACCAAGGAAAGGTCTTGCAATGCTTCTTAGAAAAAATTTATCGTATTTCAGTTGATCCAATTTCTTTAGGACAAGATGCTAAAGGCAACCAGATATTGAGAATGAAACTACCAGCCCATTTTAACTCCAAGGTGTCAAGCCAGTTCTATGAGTAAGTTTTTCTATAAAGTGAAAAAGCACTTGGTTTTTGGCTTCTAGAAATATTAAAGTATTATACATTAAAAAAGCTAGGATTTAAAACCAAACTTTTTATATTTTTAAAATACTCTTCTAAATCTACATTTTAAAGTTCTTACAATAGAAAAACACTTACAAAGTATCTTTTAATTCTTTAATCATAAAATTATACAAGTAGGTTGTTTAAAGTAATGATAGGAGCTCACATAAAGTAAATCAAGGATAATCTGATCACTGTTCCTATAGGTTAGTCCTAGGAGGCCAGTATGTTTCCTTTTTCTAACGTGTATTAAGAGTTTTTAGAAATACTATCTCATGACATTAGTTATCGGTATTAAGACATCAGACTGAATATCCTCATAACCTCTAAGACAGGGTTAGAAAAAAAAATAAAAATATCAGAAACGTGTAACTATAAAATCTCATTTAAAAATACATGGCATTAATATAATTTAAGTGTTTGTTCCACTGCTATCTTCTTAGAAAGGAGTCCCATGATCACCCTATATTAACTAGCAGCTCACTAACCACTGCCCTCATTTTGCTTTCCCTCACTACGCTTATTCCTTCCTGTTGGGACATTTATTTATACACCCCCCCCCACACTAACACATATACAGATAAAATATATATACATATAATATATATACTACATATAGTATATACTATATATATATACTATATATATATATACTATTTTTAAATTAATTTCACTTTCTAATTATTTCTATGGAAACAATAAAAAGTGAACTGTGTTAGAGTGCTAGACAGAAGAGGCTTGAGTGGCATGACAGGAAGATGTAATATGTGGTTAATTAGTTATTGGTTTAAACAAACTATTAACATATTATCAAGTCAAAAATTTTCAAGAAAAAATAGAAACCATTACTTGAAAAATAAACAGGTTACAAAACAGCATATGCGATACGATCTCCTTTTGGTAAAAAAAAGAAAAAGAAAAAGAAAAAGAAAAACCAATGCCTGCACATAGTAAAAGAGAAGGAAAGATCTACAACAAGGTATTCAGACTGGTAATCATCTTTGAGTAATATTAACATGATATTTTTTCTTTTTCTATATGTATTTCCTTCCTATCATACACACACTTATATAACAGAAGTTTTAGTTTAAAATGTGAATCCAGAAAGGAAGAAAGCTATGGAAACTTCCTGATATCAAGTACATGAGTTTTTAACATCACCTACTTTGTATTATATTTGAAATACTTACTTCATAATATAAAATAAATGCTACAATAATGTATCTTTTATATTACATAGTAGCTTGACAGAAAATTGAGCACAAATGATAAAAGTTTCTTCTCTAAAAATAAAGCCTTTCTCAAAACATGAAGTTTAACAAAAGTTAGGACCATCCCCCAGTGACATCACTCTCCCTTACACATTTCTTTAGGATTAATTTCTAATCCCTTTCCTCCTTCTAATGATCCTACACTCCTTTAATTTGTCTTTCATGGTAGTTTGGACCTTGAATTCTTTCCAATGACTTCCTCATAAAAAAACAAAATCCCAAACATCAAAAATATCAGATCTGTATTAAGGTGTTAAGCGTTTTCTTTTAATAAGGAAAGCAAATTCGAGGTTTTTCTAAAGCACTGTATTCTTCAGAAGAATTTTGAATTAATTCATCGTGTTCTAAGAGCATCCGTGGGGATTTTCATTGGAATTACTTATATATTATGGATTAAATTTAGGGAAATGAATAGTTTTATAGTGTTAAGTGTCTTCCCATCCAGGAGTATTATGTGTTCCCCAGTCATTTAGGCCTTACCCTATGTTCTCCAAAAAAATATATATGACATTATTTGAATATTGCACACATTTCTGGTTAAGTTTATTTTTAGTTACTAAGCATTAAACATGAAATAAACTTTTATAACCCTTGTTAATTTCTGCTAATGTTAAGAGATTATATATATATTTAACTTATCTGAGGATCCTGGTTTCAGGCCAAAAATGTTATGTGTGACCATTCAGGCCTGGTGACTTGCAGTTACCAGATTTTGTCCGGCAGGTGTCATGAAGGGTAGCTGCCCTCCCCATACCAGACTTGGGGCACAGCTAGTGAATTACAGTTTTCTAGACAGAGTTCAGTCAAGGACTCAGCCTCTCACTCTCCAGTCCAACCGTGTCGTTCACGCACACAGCTGCATTCCCAGCCTAAGCACCTCATTCAGAGTCATCCTTATCAGGACCTTGGCTGAGGCACTTTCCAGGTACCATGCCAAGTCCTCTCTGTTGGGGCCCTCAGCTGAGGCATTGTTTTCCATTTTGACTTGAAAGTACCTTTTCACACTTAGCCCTTTCCTCTCTCCCTTCTCCCTTGGTCCATGAGTCCATAGAGGCAGGGGTCTTTTGTTCAGGCTCTTTTGTAGCAAGACAATTCCCCCTGAGTTGCATTCATCTAACCTTCACACAGTGTCATTTTGTGGCAGAAAATGGAACTCTGGGGAGCCGACACCTCATTTTGCCTATTGTTGGCTCTGTTTCACTGAGTAAAGCCTTGATTGTTACTTTCAATTCAACTCATTTTTCTAATTCGCCATCTCAATGCCTGATTGCTCAACAGTACCCAGCAACTTGTCTGAACTTATCTTTTAATTCTAATATTTTAATAGTGCTCAAGTTTGTCTTCTTGGACTTGTTTTTCAGAAAGACATTTCTATCACTCAGAGATAATTATAATATTGCCTCTTCCTTTCTAATATGTATACATTTCTTTTTTCCTGTATGTCCAAATGCTTTCATACTTTTGGTACAATGATGAATAATAGCATGGTGCTGGATATTCCTACATGTCATAACTTTGAAGGAAATACTAGAGTTTGTTCACTCCTAATATTTCATTTCTAGTTCTGATAGATGCAATTTTTAAAAGATTATATGTCTTGCACATATCAATCTCCTACACTATTTGTAGTTTGTAAAGAACTTTTACATATGTCAACTCATACCCATGTGTAACATTCTATTTATCAATATTCTGTCAAGTGATAAATCACAAATTTACAACATTAAATTTTTAAATTCAATAAAGCTGTTAATTGCTATCTATTGAAAATGATTATGACTTAGCATGAGTTGAAATCAGGAGGCAGGTAAATAATTAGTCTAATAATATAAATACTACATAATGCTACCATATATAATATATGCATGTGTTGAGGCACATAATACCTTTTACTTAGACTACATATTTTTATTTAAAAAATGAGTAAAACTATTAAAATGGAAAGCAAAATCCTATTTTTATTAGACATATATAAAACATAGTTTAGGAATCTTGTATTCTCTTAAACCCATCAGAATAAAATTTAAGCCTGCTGAACAATAATACAAGGGCAGAGAAGAAAAATTTAGTTTAATATGGAATTTAAGAAAATATATTTGTTTTGCAGAATATTGGTCTTTTAATTAAAGTAATTAATTTAATTTTGTTTTCATTACTACTCTCAGGTTTAAAGCAAATTCACAAATCATTTCCCAGCAGATAACGTCTCAGAAGACTATCATTGCTATGCTCTAAGACATACCAAAAGAAGCTCATTTAGTGAAAGATTTGCAGAATTGGAAGGAATCTCAGAAATCAACTGATTCTTTCCACTCTACAAAACATTCATGATTCCCTCTAAGCCATCTATGTTAGCGATCATTCAACATCTACTTGAATGTCCCTCATGATAAAATACTATCTACTAAGGAATTTCATCCCTTTTCAGATCTTGTGAACAATGTGTTCATCTTCTAACAACAAATGTAATTCCTTATCATTTTTTATCAATTAGGGATTAAAAAGAATTAATGCACATCTCACCCATCTGAGAAAACTTCAGATATGTGAAGATGTTTCTTCAGGATTAAACATCCCAAATAGTCCTCAGTAAAGTTCCTTCTGATTCTTTTCACCACTTAGAATTTATCTTGCAGGACACTCTATTCCATCTCCATTACTAATATAGTTTTTTATATAGACTTATTATCACAACTGGAGTTTAGTCTACTTATACTGTCTTATAGTATATAACATAAATGCAAGTCTCCTCTTTATATACTGTATCTAACTACACGCTGAAATTCTATTAAGGCACTATTAATTTTTTCCATTGTCCTGAAAATCATCCCATATTGCTAAGTTTCACTGAGAGTCTAGTATTCTAAAACTTTGAAGTAGCTTGTACTATGAGGAAGCCACCACACTTCCATTCTTTGAGTAGATGTTTCTCACCAAAAGAGAAAAAAAATGACCTTATTGCTAATACTGTTAAGTTTAATCCTTTTATGATTTTTTAATTAAAGTGTATTTATTTTTTTAGTGATCTCTACACCCAATAGGGCTTGAACTCACAACGCTGAGATCAAGAGTCACATGCTCCTCTGACTGAGCCAGCCAAGCACCCCAAGCTTAATCTTTTAGTAGAAAGTTTACAAAACCTATCGAGACATGTATGAATCTTGAGTCTATCAACTAAAAAAATCCCCATCCTATGTGTTTTGTGAATATTCCCAACCTTATCTTAATAAAAATGTTGACCCACTCAAGATAAAGAACAGAACCTTGTGTTATGCAATACTAAACTGTTTCCATGTATTCTTAAGATGTATCTCTCACAATAATCCAGCCTACTCCTTATCCAGACAACCAACATTAAACTTAATTTATACCCTTTCATATTTCTCCATATTCATGCACTTTATATACTTTTACATACATATGCATAACATACAGATTTTATGTTATAAATAATGTGTATAATATATGGGATAATATTAAATATCTTATAGGAATTCTTCCAAGTCAATAAATATAGCTCTGAATTATTCTTTTAATGGCTGCATAATACTTTATGATGTGAGATTCTCTAATCATAATGCCTACTATTGATGGGTATTTTTCTTAAAATAGTACTACAAAAATTATCCTTGGACAAAAATGGTAAACCAATGGTGGTTTTATTTCTATGGGGTAGAGTCCCTGAGAAATTACTTTTCAAAGAGTACATGCATTCTTAAATTTAATGAACAGTGACAGACTGCTTTTCAAAGTGGCTTTAACAACTCATATTTCCATCAGGAATTAAGAATTAAATATAAATAAATTCCTAGGAATATATACCAAATCATGATGAAATAAAAAATCTGAACAGACCAATTACTAGTAAGAAGACTGAATCAATAGTCAAAAATCTTCCAAAGAGAAGTCCAGAACTAGATGGCTTCACTGGTAAATTCCATCAAACACTTAAAAAAGAATTAATACCAGTTCTCCTCAAACTCTTCCAAAAAAATGAAGAGGAAGTAACACTTCTAATTTCCTTGCTGTGAAACAAAGCAAAATTAATCCCCAGTTAAACCACTGCACGTAGACATCATGTTATGCAGAACTTGTTTGAAACTCCCAGAGTTTCATTGGCACTACTGGTTAAAAGTGATCCCCAGTGGTCTCTTGATTTAAAAAATGAGGTTTCTAAATATTCACAAACAAGTTCAAATGTCAATGGCATGTTAACAACTTGTATTTTGCTAAGATAAATATTTCAATCCTATACACAAAAATCTGCTATGAAGAAGCATAGGAATTATCAACTAGGTGGAATTACAATACTTTTTAACTCAGTATGGCTTCGTTGTTCTCTACTAGCAATAGTATTCACCAAGATGAAGGTTCTTAACCCAGGTGTACAATCCAACCAGAGATCTTAGACAATTGTCCTCAGATATCATTACATTTGTCCTCAGATATCATTACATTTCATAAGTGCCAGACTTTAGAGAACTTTTTCTGCATAGCTCTTTTAATTCTGTCTCCACATTTTCCAACTTAATTGGACTTTGAATATATCCTCTGCTGAGCCCACTTTTAAAAAGATTACCAAAGACTTCCTTGTCCACAAAAAGGGCCAATTCTCATTATATTTAACATCTTAGCATCATTTAATAGAAAAATAATTTTTATAAAAATATTTTTGCATATTTTCCTATAAAATTATCTTCTTTTCTAACTCATCTCACTGACTTCCCTTCTTAGTCTCTTTTAATAAATCTACCTCTTCACTCAAGTTTAAGTTTAGAGTTCTCCACTATCTTCTCAGATAAATCTACTGAATCTGTAGGCTATCTCCTTGCCCCATTTTGTCTCTCTTTCACACACACAAAATCTATATGAAGATGATTTCAAAATATATATCTCTAACCCATGAAGAAGAATCTCACAAATTCAATGTATATTTTCATGTGTTTAATGTTTTTACTAAGAAAGTCATTATTAACTTTTTTTTTCCTCTTACACTCTCTTTGGTCCATCACCACAGTCTCTTAGAAATGCCTTTGAAATTTTATGGTACATACAATCATTTTACAGTCCTTTCACTGCTTGTACACTACTACACTAGTACAAGGGACCTTGTTTCCATCCTTAGGCTGTTATTCACACAGCAGCTTAAGTGTTTCTTCTAAAATGTAAGTCATATTACTTCCTCATTCCCAACACAATAATGGTTCCCTATTATATTTAGAATAAAACTCTGGATCTTCACTATGGCCTTACATGAGCTGGTCCCCTCTCATATTTCCATTTGTCAGAATTGCTCATAAAATAATGAGAGGCAACTTAAATTTATCATGCATATGGTTTTGTAAATACAATACAAAAATATTCAATACTCTGCTATTTGAAAATGCAGAAATATATGAATATTCTAGAATGTACCTATGGAAAATTTTAAGGTTTTCTACAATATTCTATTTGAATATCTCTGGATTTAAATAATTTTAAGGGGAACTCACAAAGTTTTTCTGGAAAGTTTGTGAATTATCAGTATTATAAAAACAATTTTTTTAAAGAACAATTTAAAATTAATAAGTTTGGTATTAAATTGAATTTATATTATCTACCATATTAATATTTTTAAATTGGTGAATGCAAAAAAGCACAACTGTAATGTTTCAGTAATTACACATCTGTTTCTCTCAATGATAAAACAAGTAAGCAGAAATCAGAGAAAAAAACACTATCAAACAAATTGACCAAACTGATCTTTATAGAACACTCCATCTAAAAATAGAGAAAATGGAGAGTTTGAAAGATGGCAGTGGAGTAGGAGGACTCTCAGCTCACCTCCCACCAACATTACAACAAGATAACTATCAAGTCATCCTAGATACCTCAGAAATTGACCTGAAGACTGGCAGAACAAATTCCCTGACTAAAGGTAGAGAAGAGACCACATCAAAGAAGACAGGAAGTGTAGAGACACTGTTTGGGAGAGAAACAGATTGTGACCACTACAGTGGGGAGGGAGCCATAGTTGTGAAGTGTGGGAGACAGACTAGCACACAGGGAAAACAAATCCCCATAGCAATTTGGTTGGAAAGTGAGAGGGGCTGAATTTTGTGAGTTCTTGCAACCAGCAGGGCTTAAAGTCTGGAGTTTTAAAGGTCAGCAGGGGGATAGAGACCTAGGGGCACTGTGCGGCTCTTGGAGAGGAGGCAGGCAAACAATTCATGGACATACAGCATGGAAACAGTGATATGAGAAGTGCCTGGGGCACCGAGTGGGGAGGTTATTTGCTCATCTCAGAGCACATCCCACAGACAGCATTCACAGAGAGACCCCTCCAGAAACAAAGGGACTGGCCAGCACTATTTCCCTCTCCCACCCCTCAGCATAAGCACAGAGCCACCTGTGGGAACCAGCACAGCACTTATACTCATTACCTAAATTGCTTACACCAAGCCTCACCCCTCATGCTCTGGTGGAACCACCCTTCCTAGTCATGCCTGCTTCAATTCCAGTGAGGAGGACTCCTCCCCTAGAAGACTGGCCCAAACCCCTGCTCACACTGCTTCTCCCAGTGGGGGAGTTTTATGGAACTTTTGTTCTGGCAGTGGTGGTGACAGGTCTTATTTCAAAAGCAGACCAGAGCACACCTTGTTAAAAGGCACCACATTCAGGCCAAGGACCAAACACTGCCCACAATAGGCCACAAAGGAGAGCAGATGACTGGCCTGAAGGATAACACATCCAGGACCCAATAGCAGAACACATGCAGCATACTTCTGGAAGTGCCAGGCCCTGGGGAATGGGGACAGCAAATGGCAGGGCACTACAGGACCTCTTCTTCATAAGGCCATTACCCTCAAAAGCAGAAGACACAGCTGGTTTTCTTAACATACACAGTCACAGAAACTTAGAAAAAAATGAGAAGACAGAGAAATTTATCCCAAATGAAAGAACAGAATGAGGCCACGGCAGATATAAGTAACCTGCCTGATAAAGAATTTAAAGTAATGATCATAAGGATACTCACTGGACCTGAGAAAAGAGTAGAAGACATGAGTGAGACCCTTAACACAGACATAAGGAATAACATAACAGAGATAAAGGGCTCAATAAATGAAATGGGAAACATGCTTAATGGAATGAACAGCAGGATGGGAAAAGCAGAAGAACAAATTAGTAACCAAAAAGACAGAGTAATGGAAAGTAATCAAACTGAACAAAAGAGAGAAAGAATAGACTTAGGTCATTCAGTGACTCCATCAAATGTAATAACAATCATATTATAGGAGTCCCAAGGAACATGGGTGGGGACAGGGGGTAGAAAATTTATTTGAAGAAATAACAGCTCAAAACTTCCTTAATCTGAGGAAGGAAACAGATATCCAGATCATGGAGGAACAGAAAAATCCTATCAAAAATAAACAAAAGCAGATCCACATCAAGACATACTATAAGTAAATTGGCAAAATATAGTGATAAAGAAAAAAATTTAAAAGCAACAAGACAAAAGAAGATAGCAACTTACAAGGGAAAACTCATAAGGCTAGCAGGAGATTTTTCAGCAGAAACTTTCCAAGACAAAAGGGAGTGACATGGTGTATTCAAAGCGCTGAATGGGAAAAATCTCCAGCCAAGAATACTCTATCCAGCGAGGTAATCATTCAGAATACAAGGAAAGATAAAGAGTTTCCCAGACAAACAAAAATTAAAAGAGTTCATGACTGCTAAATCTGTAAGAAATATTAAAGAGGACCCTTTGAGTGTAAAGGAGAGACCAAAAGTGACAGTATAAAAGTAGGAAACACAAAAGCAGGAATATAAATATTTCCATAAAAAATCACTTTAGGAACTCACAAAATAGAAGGATATAAAATATAACAGCATATACCTAAAATATGGGGAGGAGAGGAGTAAAGAATGGGTTCAAACTTAAATGATCATCAACTTAATATAGACTGCTATATGCAGAAGCCTAATGGTAACCATGTACCAAAAACCACTAAGTAAACATGCAAATAAAGAGAAAAACATCCAAATATATTATGAAGAAAAATCTGCAAACCATATAAGAGAAAGAACAGATCAGAGAAAATCTTCAGAAACAACAATAGTAAAATGACAACAAATACATATCTATCAATAATTAATTTGAACATAAATTGACTGAACACTCTAATCAAAAGACATAGGGTGACAGAATGGATGATAAACAAGACCTATCTACTTGCTGCCTACAAGAGACTCATTTTAGACCTAAAGATAGCTGCATATTGAAAGTGAGGGGATGGAGAAACCTCCATCATGCAAATGGATATCTAAAGAAAGCCAGAGTAGCAATACTTATATCGGATGAACTAGATTTCAAAACAAAGACTAAAAGGAGACAAAGAAAGACACTATATAATAATGAAGGGGATAATGCAACAAGAATATCTAACAATTATAAGTATTATTCACCCAACATAGAGGCATCCAAATACATAAAACAGTTAATAACATAAATGAATTAATTGATAATACATTAATAATAGAGGACTTTATCACTGCACTTATATCAATAGACATATCATCTAAACAGAAAATAAGGAAACAATGGTTTTGTATGACAAGCTGGAAAAGATGGATTTAACAGTTATATTGAGAACATTCCATCTTAAAACATCAGAATACACGTTTTTAAAGTGCACAGGGACATTCTCTAGATCTCAAAACAAGCCTCAACAAATTAAAGATTGAAGTCATACCCACATACATCTTTTCTGACCACAATGCTATGAAGCTAGAAGTCAAACACAGGAAGAAATCTAGAAATGAAGATCTAACAATTGTAAATATCTATGCCCCTAACATGGGAGCAGCCAATTAATAACAAAAGAAAAGAAAAACATCGACAACAATACAATAATAGTAGGGGACTTTAACACCGCCATCACTGAAATGGACAGATCATCTAAGCAAAAGATCAACAAGGAAATAAGGACTTTAAATGACACACTGGACCAAATGGACTTCACAGATATATTGAGAACATTCCATCCCAAAGCAAAAGAATACACATTCTTCTCTAGTGCCCATGGAACATTCTCCAGAATAGATCACATCCTAGGTCACAAATCAGGTATCCACTGGTACCAAAAGATTGGGATCATTCCCTGCATATTTTCAGACCACAATGCTTTGAAACTAGAACTCAATCACAAGAGGAAAGTCAGAAAGAACTCAAATACATGGAGGCTAAAGAGCAACCTATTAAAGAATGAATGGGTCAACCAGGAAATTAAAGAAGAATTAAAAAAAATTCATGGAAACAAATGAAAATGAAAACACAAAGTTCAAAATCTTTAGGATGCAGCAAAGGCATTCTTAAGAGGAAGGTATATAGCAATACAAGCCTTTCTCAAGAAACAAGAACAGTCTCAAATACACACTAACCCTACACCTAAAGGAGCTGGAGAAAGAACAGCAAATAAAGCCTAAACCCAGCAGGAGAAGAGAAATAATAATCAGAGCAGAAATCGATGAAATAGAAACCAGAAGAGTAGAACAGATCAATGAGACTAGGAGCTGATTCTTTGAAAGAATTAATAAGAGTGATAAACCCCTGCCCAGACTTATCAAAAAGAAAAATGACCCAAATTAACAAAAACATGAATGAAAGAGGAGAGATCACAACCAACACCAAAGAAATACAAACAGTTATAAGAACATATTATGAGCAACTCTATGGCAGTATATTAGATAATCTGGAAGAAATGGATGCATTCCTAGAGATGTATAAACTACCAAAACTGAACCAGGAAGAAATAGAGAACCTGAACAGACCTACAACCACTAAGGAAATTGAAGCAGTCAGCAAAAATCTCCCAATAAACAAAAGCCCAGGGCCAGATGGCTTCCCAGGGGAATTCTACCAAACATTTCAAGAATTAATACCTATTCTCCTGAAACTGTTCCAAAAAATAGAAATGAAAGGAAAACTTCCAAACTCATTTTATGAGGCCACCATTCCCTTGATCCCAAAGCCAGACAAAGACCCCATCAAAAAGGGGAATTACAGATCAATATCCTTGATGAACATGGACGCAAAAATTCTCACCAAAATACTAGCCAATAGAATCCAACAGTACATTAAAAGGATTATTCACCATGACCAAGTGGGATTTATCCCTGGGCTGCAAGGTTGGTTCAACATCCGCAAATCAATCAACATGATACAATACATTAATAAAAGAAAGAACAAGAACCGTATGATCCTCTCAATAGATGCAGAAAAAGCATTTGACAAAGTACAGCATCCTTTCTTGATCAAAACTCTTCAGAGTATAGGGATAGAGGGTACATACCTCACTATCATAAAAGCCATCTATGAAAAACCCACAGCGAATATCATTCTCAATGGGGAAAAACTGAGAGCTTTCCCCCTAAGGTCAGGAACACGGCAGGGACATCCACTATCACCACTGCTATTCAACATAGTATTAGAAGTCCTAGCCACAGCAATCAGACAACAAAAAGAAATCAAAGGCATCCAAATCGGCAAAGAGGAAGTCAAACTCTCACTCTTTGCAGATGATATGATACTTTATGTGGGAAACCCAAAAGACTCCACCCCAAAACCGCTAGAACTCATACAGGAAGTCAGTCAAGTGACAGGATATAAAATCAATGCACAGAAATCAGTGGCATTCCTATACACCAACAACAAGACAGAAGAGAGACAAATCAAGGAGTCTATCCCATTTACAATTGCACCCAAAACCATAAGATACCTAGGAATAAATCTAACCAAAGAGGTAAAGGATCTGTACTCAGAAAACTATAAAATACTCATGAAAGAAATCAAGGAAGACACAAAGAAATGGAAAAACGTTCCATGCTCATGGATTGGAAGAACAAATGTTGTGAAGATGTCAATGCTACCTAGAGCAATCGACACATTCAATGCAATCCCTATCAAAATACCATCCACTTTTTTCCAAGAAATGGAACAAATAATCCTAAAATTTGTATGGAACCAGAAAAGACCCCGAATAGCCAGTGGAATGCTGACAAAGCAAAGCAAAGCTGGTGGCATCACGATTCCAGGCTTCAAGCTCTATTACAAAGCTGTAATTGTCAAGACAGTATGGTGCCAGTAAAACAGACACATAGATGAGAGCCCAGAAATGGACCCTCAACTCTATGCTCAACTAAACTTCAACAAAGCAGGAGAGAATGTCCAGTGGAAAAAAGACAGTCTCTTCAACAAATGGTGTTGGGAAAATTGGACAGCCACATACAGAAGAATGAAACTGGACTATTTCCTTACACCACACACAAAAATAGACTCCAAATGGTTGAAAGACCTCAATGTGAGACATGAGTCCATCAACATCCTAAAGGAGAACACAGGCAGCAACCTCTTTGACCTCAGCCGCAGCAGCTTCTTCCTAGAAACATCGCCAAAGGCAAGGGAAGCAAGGGCAAAAAAGAATTATTGGGACTTCATCAAGATAAAAAAAAAAGCTTTTGCACAGCAAAAGAAACAGTCCACAAAACCAAAAGACAACCGAAAGAATGGGAGAAGATATTTGCAAATGACATATCAGATAAAGAGCTAGTATCCAAAATCTATAAAGAACTTATCAAACTCAACACCCAAAGAACAAATGATCCAATCAAGAAATGGGCAGAAGACAGGAACAGACATTTTTCCAAAGAAGACATCCAAGTGACCAACAGACACATGAAACAGTGCTCAACATCACTCGGCATCAGGGAAATCCAAATCAAAACCTCAATGAGATAACAGCTCACACCAGTCAGAATGGCTAAAATTAACAAGTCAGGAAATGACAGATGTTGGAGGGGATGTGGAGAAAGGGAAACCCTCCTACACTGTTGGCGGGAATGCAAGCTGGTGCAGCCACTCTGGAAAACAGTATGGAGGTTCCTCAAAAAGTTGAAAATAGAGCTACCCTATGACCCAGCAATTGCACTACTGGGTATTTTACCCAAAGACACAAATGTAGGGACCTGAAGGGGTACATGCACCCTGATGTTATAGCAGCAATGTCCACAATAGCCAAATTATGGAAAGAGCCAAGATGTCCATTGACAGATGAATGGATAAAGAAGATGTGATATATATATGTATATATATGTACAATGGAATATTATGCAGCCATCAAAAGGAATGAATTCTTGCCATTTTCAATGACATGGATAGATCTGGAGTGTATTATGCTGAGTGAAATAAGTCAATCAGAGAATGACATGTATCATATGATCTCAGTGATATGAGGAATTCTTAATCTCAGGAAATAAACTGAGGCTTGGTGGAGTGGTGGGGGGTGGGAGGGATGGGGTGGTTGGGTGATAGACATTGGGGAGGGTATGTGCTATGGTGAGTGCTGTGAATTGTGTAAGACTGTTGAATCATAGACCTGTACCTCTGAAACAAATAATACATTATATGTTAATAAAAAGAAGAAGATAGTAGGAAGGGAGAAATTAAGGGGGGGAAATCGCAGGGGAGGGATGAACCATGAGAGATTATGAACTTTGAGAAACAAACTGAGGGTTCTAGAGGGGAGGGGTGTGGGGTGATGGGTTAGCCTGGTGATGGGTATTAAAGAGGGCACTTACTGAATGGAGCTCTGGGTGTTAAACAATAAATCATGGAACACTACATCAAAAACTAATGATGTAATGTATGGTAATTAACATAACATAATAAAATAAAAAAAAGAAATCTGCAAAGACCATAAATAACTGGAGGTTAAATAATATGCTAAAACAATGAATGGGTCAACCAGGGAATAAAAGAAGAAATAAAAAAGCACATGGAAAGAAATGAAAATGATCACACAATAGTCGAAAACCTTTAGGATGCAGCAAAAAGCAGTTCTAAGAGGGAAGTTTATAGCAATACAGGCCTACCTCAAGAAGCAAGAAAAATCCCAAATAAACAATCTAACCTTACATCTAAAGGAGCTAGAAAATAAAGAATCAAAACCTAAAACCAGCAGAATGAAGGAAATAATAAAGATTAGAACAGAAATAAATGATATAGAAACTAAGAGAAAAAAAAAACAGAATAGAACAGATCAATGAAACCAGGAACTGATTCTTTGAAAAAGAAAAATAAATAAGATTGATAAATCTCTAGCCAGACTTAACAAGGAAAGAGAAAGGACTCAAAAGCACAAATGAGAGAGAAGTAACAACCAGCACCACAGAAATACAATTATAAGACAATATTATGAAAAATTATATGCCAACAAATTGAACAACCTAGAAGAAATGGATAAATTCCTAGCAACATATGACCTCTCAAAATTGAATCATAAAGAAATAGATAATTCAAGATTGATTGCCAGCAAAGAAATTGAATCAGTAATCCAAAAAAAAAAAATACTATAAGCAAAAGTCCAGGACCATATGACTTCATAGGTGAATTCTATCAAACATTTAAAGATAAGTTAATACCTATTCTTTTCAAACTATTCCAAAGACTAGAAAAGGAAGGAAAACTTCCAAATTCATTCTATGAGGCCAGCATTACCATGATACCAAAACCAGATAAAGACAACACTAAAAAAGAGAACTACAAGCCAATATGTCTGATGAACGAAGATGTAAAACTTCTCAACAATATACTAGCAAAACGAATCCAACAGTACATTAAAAAATCATTCACCATGATCAAGTGCAGTTTATTCCTAGGTTACAAGGATGGTTCACTATCACAAATCAATCGACATGATAAATCACATTAAAACAAAGGATAAAAACCATATGATCATTTCAATAGACACAGAAAAAACATTTGACAAAATACAACATCCATTCATGAAAAAAACCCTCAACAAAGTAGGTTTAGAGGGAACATACCTCAACATAATACAGGCCATATTTGGAAAACCCATAGCTAATGTCATCCTTAATGGGGAATACTTGAGAGTTTTTCCCCTAAGTTCAGAAACAAGAGAAGGATGTCCACCCCCACCTCTTATTCAACATGTGGAAGTCCTAGCCACAACAATCAGACAACAAAAAGAAATAAAAGGCATCCAAGTCAGCAACAAAGAAGTAAAACTTTCACTATTTGCAGATGACCTGATCATCTATATGAAAAACCTGAAAGACTTCACTAAAAAAACACTAGAACTGATAAACAAATTCAGTGAAGTCACAGAAATCAAAACCAATGTACAGAAATCTGTTGCATTTCTATACACCAATAATGAAGCAGCAGAAAAACATTTAGCATGTTATTAAGAAATCAGTCCCATTTACAATTGCACCAAAAACCACAAGACACCTAGGAATAAACCTAACCAAAGAGGTAAAAGATCTGTACTCAGAAAACTATAAAACGCTGATAAAAGAAATTGAAGATGACACAAAGAAATGGAAAATCATTCCATGCTCATGAATTGGAAGAACATCATTAAAATGTATATACTACCCAAAGCAGTCTACACATTTAATGTAATTTCTATCAAAATACCAACAGCATTTTTCACAGAGCTAGAACAAATAGTCCTAAAATTTGTATGGAACCACAGAAAACCTCAAATAGCCAAAGAAACCTTGAAAAAGATAAGCAAAGCTGGAAGCATCAGAATTCTGGACTTTAAATTATATTACAAAGCTGTAGTAATCAAAACATTATGGTACTGGCACAAAAATAGATAGAACAAGGGAACAGAATAGAAAGCCCAGAAATAAACCTATAATTACATGGCCAATTAGTTTTTGACAAAGGAGGAATGAATATCCAATAGGAAAAATAATGTCTCTTCAAGAAAGGGTGTTGGGAAAACTGAGCAGCAACATGCAGAAGAATGAAACAGAGCCACTTTCTTAGGTTAAAAATAGAACTACCCTATGATCTAGTAATCACACTACTGGATATTTAACCAAAGCATACAAATACACTAATTCAAAGGAATACATGCACCCCTATGTTTATGGCAGCTTTATTTACAATAGCCAAATTATGGAAGCAGCCCAAGTGTCCCTCAATAGATGAACGGATTAAGAAGACGTGGTACGTACACACACACACACACACACACAAGAATATTATTCACCCATAAAAAATAAAATCTTGCCATTTGTAATGACATGGATGGAGCTAAAGAGTATTGCATTAAAAGTCAGAGAAAGACAAATTCCATATGATATCACTCATATGTAGAGTTTAAACAACAAAACACACAAGCAATGGGGAATAAAAGAGAGAGAGAGGCAAACCAATAAACAGACTCTTAATTATAGATAACTGATGGTCTCCAGAGGCGAGGGGCCTGGGAGGATGGGTTAAATAGGTAATGGGCATTAAGGAGTGTACTTGTCATGATGATCACCAGGTGATGTTATGTAAGTGTTGGATCACTAAATTGTACACCTGAAACTAACACTGGTGTTAACTGGAATTAAAAGAAAAGCTTAAAAAAATTAAAAATGAAAAATAGAAATTCTGAATACACATTTTTTTTAAGTGCACATGGATCAAAATAGACCATAGTCTAGGCTATGAAAATGAAGTAAAAAGGATTGAAATATATTTTCTCTAATAACAAATTAGCAATCACTAACAGAATATCTAAAAAATGTCCAAACACATAGAAGTTAAATCACACACCTCTAAGTAACCCATGGCTATTGAAAAAAATCAAAATGGAAATGGTAAGAATTTTTGACAAATTAAAATGGAAATAAAACCTTAAAAATCATGGGATACATCCAAGGCAGTATTTTAGAGAAAATTTTATAGCATTAAACATTTCTAAATTAAGGAAGAAGAAAAATTGTGAAAATTTGATTAAGCTTCTAAAACTTAAGCTTAAGAAACCAGAGAAAGAATATCGACCTAATTCCAAATGAGAAAGAAGGATGTAATAAAGAAATAAGGAGGAAAACAATACAGTAGAAAACACAACAATAGAAAAAAATCGAGAAACACTAAATCTGGTTCTTCGTAAAGATGATGGAATTAATAAACCTTTAGCCAGACTGGGAAAAAGAGAGGAAGACAAAAATTATCAACCTAAGAAATGAGAGAGAGGGACATCACTACAGATTCTATAGACATTAAAACTCTACTAGGTGAATACTATGAACAATTTTTTATACCAATAAATTCAACAACTTAGATAAAATGAAAAAAAAAATCCCTGAATGGTATATGACACCAAAGCTCACTTAAGAAGAAATAGATGTCATAAATTGTCTACATGGGTTAAGTAAATACAATTTGTAGTTAAAAACATACCCAGGACCAGATGGCTTCACTGGTCCACTCTTTACAAACGCTTCTAAATAATAGAAAAGGAGGTAATGAGTCTTTATACATTTTATGAGGCCAGCATTACCCTGACACCAATTCAGAGACACTAAAAGTATTAAACTCATGAAGGCAAGAGCCTTTAACAAAATTTTTGCAAATTGACTCAAGTCATATATAAAAAGATTAATATTACATGATCAAATGTGGTTATATCAGGGATATAAGGTGTAAGTGTGGATTAACATTAAAAAACCAAACAATATAATATGCCATATCAACAGACTAAAAAGAAAAGCCAGTGATCAATAAATTTAGGAAAAGCTTTTGATAAATTCCAACAATCACTTATGTTTAAAAAAGCCTTCCAGCAAGTTAGGAATATAAGGAACCACTCTCACATTGACAGATAACATCTACAAACCCCTACATCTGAAAAGATAAAACACTGAGTATTTTTTTTACTAAGGTGGAGAACTAGACAAGGTGTCTGTTTCACCACATATTACTTGAGTTCTAGGTCAGTGCCTAAAGCATAAATATAAAATGCAAAGAAAGGAAAGAAAGAAGGACCAGGAAAGAAATATGGGTTGAAAAGGAAGAAATAAAACTACATTATTATCAGATAATGTGATTGTCTATATTTTTTAAAAAAACTAACAAATATACAAAAAGCTACAATAACTAGGAGGTTGATTTACAGGATGTAAGGGCAATAAATACCAATTCCATTTCTGTATATTAGCAACAGACAATTGAAATTCAAAACACAATTTATATTAGCATCAAGAAATATGAAACTTTAGGGATAAATTTAACAAAATTACTGATATCCACAAAAATCCTCAGAAAAGTAGGCATATGTATTTGTTTAAGCAGAGAACTAGTAGAACAGATATTATGAATTAAAAAATTATGATAAGTGAAAGAATCTAGATACAAACATTGCATACTATAGTACTTTGAATGTGAAACTCTAGAAAAATGATAGTGATAGAAAACAGATGAATAGTTGTTCAGGGCCAGGGCATCATGAGGAAAGAGACTGAATGCAACATGCTGTGAAGCAAATTTTCTGGGTAGTAGAAATTTTTGGTACCATGATTTTGGTGGTAGTTATGTGACTGTGCAAATCTGTCAAAATACATCGACTTACACACTTAAAATTTGTTAACTGTATCGTGTATAAATTATGCCACAAAGCAACCAACTGAAAGTTTTTAAGTTTCTTTATCATATTCTTTAATATTTAGTGACTTTGGTCTATGTTTGGTGTAAAGCATTTAAAAAAGGGTTGCATAGAAACAGAATTAAGATTTACATTTATTAGCTGATTCTAAAACTGTTTTATCTTTTCTGGGCTGCAGTTTATTTGTGCCAAGCTAAATATGCCAACTCAAGCCTTTGTCTTAATGATTAAATATGCATAAGCACCAAAATGCCCTACAGATACATATTGTCTGTACTCTGAAATAGTTTTAATAATGAAATGATAAAAACAAGAAAATGCAAAATTTAATCATATTCAGTTGTGAGTCCATATTCCCTATTTTAAAAGCATTTTTTATCTTCCAGTGACAGAATTAATAATAAATTCTTTTCATTTTTTTAAGTAAAGTCATGTCCACTGGTCAAAGGTATAAACTTATTTCTCTTTTTGACAAAGCTCATTTTTAGTGCTTAAAAAAAGTATATATATATATAGAACACATTTTCACATCCCAATTTTCAAGTGAATGCATGATTCAGAGAATACTGTGCTTTTAAATATTTTGTTGAAGAAAGTGTCTTCCTGACCCTCTTGGGATAATAGGTGGAAAGTGGCCAAGGGATTTCATATAACAAATTCTGCATAACTTTCCTATCTTTTAAGTGTTTTGGTTCTTCCCTTTACAGGTTACCTAGGAATTTCTACCTTTTCAGCTTCACTTAGCACACGAGCATTGGGTTCATGTGTCAAGGAACTAGCTAAGAAAACAGTTGGGGCTATTTCCATTTTCTTGAGTTACAGATAGAATCCAGGCTTTCCTCCAAGTCTACCCTCACCCATGAAACTTCATGCAATTTAAAAACATGTCCCTTCCGCTGTGTCATAGTACCCTAGGAATCCATTTCTACATTTGCAAGGAAAAGTCTTGCAAATCTTTTGTTCCCTAGATGATGATTTGTTCTTACTTTTCCAGCATGGTATATGTCTAGGCATAGGTAATAAAGCAAGTGACACGCCATCATATCACCTGGCAAAGTATACTGCAGATAAGATAATGATGGGGCTTTAAAGAAAAGTAAGACCAACCTCATCAGAAAGAAGAAGCAACTTCTTGGGCAAGATAGTCTTAATATGCTTTCAGTATGTGAATCATCGAAATGCTTTGACATTTTCCAGGTTCCACTACTTGAAATCCCATTTCCCAAATGTCCTGACTTCCACATGAGAGACACAGCCAGTTTGTTCATTGAACCTACACAGTAATTTGAACACGCATAGGATCAGATCCTGGCAACCATAGCTGCAAGAGATATGGAATTATTTTAAGAAAGTTCCCTGGACCTTTGATGATGACTTGGGGAAAGAATTTAAAATCCCAAGCTTATCTATTTATTTTGCTCTCCAGCACAGTTAGTAATAGCCAGTAGGTTATTTACACCATATTCCTCTTTTTCACCATAAAATGGTCTACCTTAGCCTTAACCAAGCCTGCCAAATATTCCTTCAATACAGGCTGCATTCCAGAGAACCGCATTTAAGTAACTGTTTTGCCAAGTATAACAGAGTTACCAATGTCTCATCGTCTGATGTTAAGGAAGTCATCACTGTGTAAAAAATAGCACTACAGGCCAAGGTGAACTTGCTTACCCCCAGAACAGAAACCAGTATTTAACTGCAGTTTGAACCTCTCCAGGAGTGGAGTTTTAAACCAATCAATATGGAATTTCTGGTTAGCACCAAGGAGGGCTCCCCATCCCCCAGATGAAGATGAGGTTATCTGCATAAGACAAATTATGTCTCAGGATTTTAAAAATTTTAATCATTGTACTGCAAAAAATGTTGCTTGTAACAAATCATGCTAAGATTTTCAGAAGTTCTTTCAGAACTACATATAGTCCTCTCTCAGGAAGTTCCAGCTCCAGACACTCACCATAAAGCTGCCAATATCAGGAAATCACTGAGGTTGCAAATTTGATAACCAAGAAACACCTGCTATGATCTGTAACAGCAGAATGAATGCTCAGAGCTCTGCACAATGAAGACACACTAGCACAGAGGTAAAAATGGAACTGGGATGCAATCCACTATATTCATCAATGACAACAAATTTAAATATCTCTTTTATCTCCATGAATTATTTTTTTCTGTGGTGTTTTAACCCACTATCCAACCCACATGGATTATTTTCAGGCATCCAATGATCTACCACATTGCCCAACATATTCCTCCTTTTTGGTATTCCATTCCAGGTAAAGATGGAGGATGTATCATCTTATTGTAATTTCCACTATGCCTCATCTGTACATAATCTAACTCTAAGTTTAACATATTACACAACATCTTTTTGCGGTATCAATGATTAAAATTTTTAGATAATGTCCCATTTAACACTGGATCACTATACTCCTTCAAATCAATAAGGTAAAAATGAGTGATTGTTTATGTTAAATGTTATTTTGTATATTTTATTTCTCTTCACATTGGTTGTTTCTCACCATGTAAGCCTAGGCTATTTGGAGTTTTGACTTCTGGCAGGCAAGTGCTATGTACATTTATGATATCGAATATAAAATATGAATGCTTAAATAATTTGGAGGAATACAAAAAATGGCAGCAAATACAGTTAAATTTCTCTGTGGCCCATTTTTAAAAATTGCTTATGTATTCGGTCTTTTTATTTCAACAGAATATCAAGTTCATTATTCTAAACCAGACTTTTTCTTTAAAGGACTAAATATTTTGAGTTGGGAAAGCTTTTATCAGTCTGTCTAAGGACTAACAGTGAAAAGAAGTATCATCCCCTGACCTAGCTGCTAACAAAATAACAGTCTTTATTGTGTACTTACTTGGCAAGAATGTATTCATTCAACATTGAAAGCAAGGTGGAAAAGCCAACATTTCACATAAACAGTCTGCTAATCTAACAAGCAAACTAGAAGCCCAAGATCTTGCTAGCTCCCTTACCACACTATGCTGAACTTGATGTATTCTCGTAAAGGATAAGAATTTCTTTCCCTTCTAAATTGCTATAAAGGTACCATCTTGGCTCTCAGAATAAATAAAAATATATTTTAGAAATCAACTGACAGCAGTTTGTAGAAATGTCCCAGTAAGGAGGAGGAGAGTGATGGGTTGTAGAAAAGTAGCAGGGAAAAATCCAAATAGAGACCAGATTTACAGAACAGACACTGCCTGCCATATCCATCATGCTCTTGAAGGAGGACTTCAGCTGCCTCCATTTTGACCTCAAACTTTCTAGCTGGGTTATATCCTGCTCATGTCTTGGCTCAGGAGGAAGACACTGAGAGCAAAGCATTTCCTGACAGAATCAAAACCAGCCCCTCAGGCAAAAAATGCTGCCCTGAGCCGACAAGGTACAGCCCGTGATTGACTCCAAAACAGTGATCAATTTGATCATTGCCCACCCTGGTCCTACATTTTCCTTATAAACCTGGAAGTATTTTTGGCATTTGGAGACAGTTTTTGAGGCACTAGTCCACTGTCTTCCTGACAGTGGCCTTGCTAAAATAAATCCCTGTCTTTTTCACCACCACTTGTTTTTCTGTTTTTGGATTTTGTCAGTGGTGAGTGGCCAAACCTGGTCTGTTTGGGACCCCTGGAGCCAGGTGCTCTTGCTCCCCTGGGCCCCTGCTCTACTCCCAGCTAAATTCTACACTGTTAACTTTTCCAGTTAAAGGCACTTCCACCTTAGAAACATTCCCAGTGTTTGCTTTAGCCTGGGTGTTTTAGGATTCATAATCCATGGCTGTTTTTAAACTTTGAATTCCTGTGCCAATCTCACTGCCTACCCCTCCTCCATCCCACTCTAAATTCAGGCAAAGATATTTTTACAGATTCAACTTGTTTCTCTGTCCTTTCTCTTGCATGTCTTAATTTTCAAAAGGGACAAACGTATTTTCATCCCTTAATCTTCTGGTTTGCATTTTCATCACATACTGTTTCTTTGAAACAGTTCCCAGGATCACCCTGACTGTACCTTGGAATTAGTTTGTTCAAGAAAGTAGTGGTGGGGCATGCCTGGGTGGCTGAGTTGATTAAGCCTCTGCCTTTGGCTCAGGTCATGATCCCAGGGTCCTCGGATCGAACCCTGCATTGGGCTCCCTGCTTGGCGGGGAGTCTTCTTCTCCCTCTGCTGCTCCCCCCGTTTGCGCTCACTGTCTGTCTCTGTGACAAATAAATAAAAATCTTAAAAAAAAAAAAGAAGAAAGTAGTGGTGGTAGTTGTGAGAGTAGAGAACTTAGTATGTGACAAGCACTGTTCTTAGTCCTTTTCATTTATTAACTGATTTATTCCTTTCAGCATCCCCATTTTACGGATGAAGAAAACAAGGCACAAAGAGTTTAAGTAACTCATCCAAGAGGACAGCACTAGGAAGTGGCAGAGTTGAAATTTCCATCCAAATGGGCTAACTCAAGGCCTTAGATTTTAGTATTATACTATTTGAGCAGAACAAAAAAGAGCTCGGTTTTCTTCAATCTTGCTGGCTATCGCCATGCTTTGTGCCCCAGAGGTTAGACTTGACCAATTCTTGTCAGTTCTATTTCATCAAACTTCATGCTCCACATTCCTCTTTTAAAGTCCTATGAAATATTAACCCCTCAAAAAGTAAAATATGATTTGCTGGGGATTTTTTTAAAGTTTCAAATAAAGCAGAAAGTTTTTTTTTCCTTCCTTTTTGTTTTGTTTTTATAATATGGTTTAGAGAAATAAAACATTAGTTTGACAACTTTTTGAGATGTAGAAAATTCTCCATTGCAATATTCCTCTTCTCATTAATATAATGTACTGACTCATAATCTGGTTAAGCAAGTAATGAAAGTCCGGGAAAGAGAGATTTTGAATGGAAGCAAGTGCACTTTCAGTACTTCCTCTTATGGATCACTATATAATTAACCCAAATCCCCTCATATTTGGAATAGTGTTCAGGTTCCAATAAAGTTAAATCATAGTACCATTCCACTTAAAAAAAATTACATTCTGATTACCACATAGCCTAAGAGTGGAGCTTTATTTTGTTCCTGGCTATGCATCTTCTGAGAAGGCAAGTCACCCTGTTCACATTTCTCTATTTTAAGCACCACTAGAATATTCCTTGAACTTGGGATGAGATGTTACAGGCTGCTTTTCAGTGATTCCTTAATGTTTTCTTCTGTATACTTCTTTAGTACATAGAAAATGCAATGTAAAAAACAGGGTCAGGGGTGTAGGATCTGGAATAAACACAAGTTAAACCTGTGGTGGACAGAAGTGATATGCTCTTCTCCACGGGCTGACTTTGCAAAGTGTTCCTGTTCCAGCCAGCAGGTGCCTACAGGTGTAGACTGGCAGGTGCCATCATTTGGTGAGGCATGGAGAGTCAGAGATATCAGAGTAATTGCCATGGAAGGATAAATTAGCTTAAGCACTACTTGTCAGCAGAGGTCTGTTGGAAAGCTTCCTTCCTCTCATTCTAGATCTAATGTACCAAACAAGTTTAGCTCCCCCTATGAAGAAAAAGGCTTAAAGGAATAGCAAAGCTCTATTTTCCAATTAGGAGAGAGGGGGAAAATAACTCAAACCTTCTCTGTCAAGAGTTATATCTGTTCCAGTCCCTGTTGCTATTTCAGCATCAATGTTTCTAAGTCATTTTTTTCCATATTAACAAAAACAATCAAGTATTCCAAGGAAAAAATTTTTCATGGTCACCCTAGTTATGAGCTGGGTCTTTAAGCTAAAAGTTAGACCAATAACTTTTCTAGCTTGTATTGCAATAATAAGAAGTAAACTTCATAAAGCAAATGTCTGTTGATGAGGCGCTACTCATACACACATTTCCTGATGTATCATAACTACAAAATTCGAGAAAGTAATTTTTCTTTTATAGTAGAAATGTATACAAAACCCAACATTGCCCCAAGCTGCAAATCAATAATATTACCAGGTCACTGCATGTTACATAATTTAGACAAGCTCTTGCTCATTTGGAAAATGATGGAATAGGATTTGAATACATGCTTCTGATTCTAAAGATTGCAGGTTTTCATTCATACTTATCACACCACACTCCTCAGATTCTGATACAGTCCTGATTTCAAATAACTATTACTTCAATAAAGGCACTCTATTAATTGTGGACGTATATGTGTTTTATTATGATATAGGGAAAAATTTCCTGGATTGTAAAATATCATAAAAATTCATTGTAAGAATACATGTCTTGATGTTAATGGAAAGTCAGGCATTTTTAATTATATCACTCTGTCATGAGAGAAGGTTAATGTTTGTTAGGGCGAAAACTATTTAACAAATACTGTACACATATTCTTTCATTAGCACTCAAAACAACCTTGTGGATTAGACAATAGTAACCCAATTTAACATAAAAATCATGGCATTTTAAAAGTTACCCAATTGTGGAACAACTATGTGGTAAATAAGCAGAGCGGTGGGAACTGAACGGGGCTGCAAACTGCCCTGTTTTGTGCTTTCTGCTCTACTGTGCTGCCTCAAGTGGAATATCCCCTTTCCCCCAAACTTAACTTTTCTTCAAAACATTTCTGATCCTCATCATACCATCTTTATAAGTATATTGAGTGTAAAGCTCCCATCTAGTATTCTTTTTCAAATTTCCATTTCTCTTACTTTTTAGTTCTATATTTGATGCTCCATTAATCACTTTAAGACTGAATATGGTTATTAATAATCTCCTTGGTTTCACTCCCATATGGAGATATCACAAGTAAGTTACCTAAGCAAATGGTGATGGAAAGTAGAAGTATACATCACTAATGAAGCTACTAGGGCTTTTTGAATCACAAAGGGAATAAGATGAGTTCTGGGCTGAAAGCATAAGCCATTGCTTTCTGATAAAAATCAGTTAAAAGTTATAGTCACTTCACACAGATGAACATTTTTGTTCCCTAGACCTACTTAATCACCAATAATTACTAATATGTGTCTCCTCTTTTTGAAAATATGACTATTTTCCACTAAAGTCATTTTAACTATCTCTTCTTTCCTTTCATCAAACCAGCTAATGGTATGCTTCAAAGTATGAGGATGCTGAGATAAAGCAAGATGTTGAACAATAAAACAAAATTATGATCTGTTTATCCTTTCTCTTTTCAAGAATGCAGTGGCCATGCTTCAATAATATTTGAGAGTGAAGCCATCATTATTTTATTACTATGTTACAAGTAAATCACATGGCAGGAACAGCCTGCACCTGTATTCCAAAACCTGTTGTATTTGCAAAACTTAATGTCTATAGAATCCTCAGTGGCAGTGTATGATAGAGCTATTAATCAAAAATGTACAAGTTTTCATAAATGAAGACGGCAGCAAAGCAGGAGGATCCTAGGATTGCCTCATCCCATGAACATAAATAGATAACTGTCAAATCATCCTAAATATCCCAGAAATTGATCTGAATGCTGACAGAACAAACTCCACTAAACCACATCAGAGAAGAGGCCACATCAAAGAAGGTAGGAAGTGTAGAGATGTGGTTTAGGGGAGAAACAGATCACAGCTTCTATAGAGGGGAGGTAGCCATTGTCACTGAGAAGGGGGAAAGAGGAGATGATAGATAGATAGATAGATAGATAGATAGATAGATAGATAGATAGATAGTTAAAGTGCACAGGGAAACACACAAGGAGAATGTTTCCCCAAAGTCACTGGCTTAGAAAATGAGACGGGTGAATATTTTGAATTCTTGCAGCCAGCAGGGCTTAAAGCCTGGAGTTTTAAAGGTCAGTGGGCATGGCTGGGATAGAGCCCAGAAGGCACTGTGCTGCTTCTAGAGTAAAGGCAGGCAAACAACACAGGGGCAGTGCCAACATTGGCTGCCTAACTTGCTTACACCAAGCCCCACTGGGGCTTGCCTTTTTCAGTCCTGCTTGCCTCAGTCCCTGTGCAGTGGGTCCATCCCCCAGAAGATGAGCACAAACCCCTGCCCACATGACATCTCCCAAACAGAGAGTTTTGCAGGGCCTCAGTTCTAGTGGAAATGGTGACAGTTCTCATTTCACAAGCAGATCAGAGCACATCTAGCTAAATCCTGCCACAATCAGGCTAAGGAACAAACATGACCACAGCAGCCCAGGAGAGTCTCTGAAGATGACTGGCCTGAAGGATAGAGAAACCAGAAGACAAAAGCAGAGTATGTGCAGTGCATACCAGAGACACTCCCTGAAGCTCCAGGCCCTGGACACTATATGACCTCTTTTTCATAAGTCCATTACTTTCAGGAGCAGGAGCTAAAACTGGCTTCTCTAACACAGAGAAGGTGGCAAAGACTTAGACAAAATGCAAAGACAGAGGAATTTATCCCAAATGAAAGAACAAGGTAAAGCCACAGCCAGATATCTAAGCAAAATAGATATGTTACATGCCTGATGGACAATTTAAAGCAACAATCATAAGGACACTCACTGGACTTGGGAAAAGAATAGAAGACATCAGTGAGACTCTTACCATGGAGATAAAGTTACAAAAGAATCAATCAGAGATGAAGAGTGCAATAAGTGAGATTAGAAACAGGCTTGATGCAATGAACATCAGGCTGGAAGAAGCAGAGGAATGAATTAATGACATAGAAGACAAAGTAATGGAAAGCAATGAAGCTGAATAAAAGAAAGAAGAATTATGTAAAATGAGAATAGACTTAGGGAACTTGGTGACTCCATCAAACATAATAATATTCATATTCATATTATAGAAGTCCCAGGAGAAGAATTTTCTCTCCTTTTCTGGAGGCAGAAAATTTATTTGAAGGATTAATAGCTGAAAACTTTCCCAACCTGGGGAAGGAAACAGACATCTGGATCCAAGAAGTACAGATAACTCCCATTAAATTCAACAAAAGCAGGTGAACACCAAGACAGATTATAATTAAATTGGCAAAATATAGTGATAAAGAAAAACTCTTAAATGCAGCCAGACAAAAGAAGTCCTTACCTTACAAGGAAAAACCAATAAGGCTAGCTGGATATTTCTCAACAGAAACTTAGCAAGCCAGAAGAAAGGAGCATAATATATTCAAAGTGCAGAATGGGAAAAATCTGCAGCCAAGAATACTTATCCAGCAAAGCTATCACTCAGAATAGAGATAAAGAGTTTCCCAAACAAAAATTAAAGGAGTTCATGACCACTAAACCAGCCCTGCAGGAAATACTAAAGAGTTTTGTTTAACTGGAAAGGAAAACCAAAAGTGAGAGTATAAAGGCAGAAAACACAAACAATAAAAATGAATATTTCTGTAAAAATCAGTCAAGAAACTCAAACACAAAAAAAGGGTAGGAAATATGATAACATATACCTAAAATGTGGAGAGGGGAGGAGAAAAGAATGGGTTCAAATAGAATGACAATCAACTTAATATAGACTGCTATTTGAAGAAGAGGTTGTATACAAACCTAATGGTACCCATGTATCAAAAGCCACTAACAAACATGAAAAGAATAAAAAGAAAGAAATCCAAATTATTACAAAGAAAAATCAGCAAAACATGAAAGAGAGAAAGAAAGGATCAGAGAAAACCTTCAGAAACAACAACAAAACAGGTAATAAAGTGACAATAAATATATATCAATTACTTTGAATATAAATGAACTAAATGCTCCAAAAGACAAAGGGTATCAGAGTAGATAAAAAGACAGGACCCATCTATACGCTGCCTACAAGAGATTCATTTTAGACCTAAAGACACCTTCAGATTGAAAGTGAGGGGATGGAGAAATGTCTATCATGCAAATGGATGTCAAAAGAAAGCCAGAGTAGCAATACTTATATGGGACAAACTTGGCTTCAAAATGAACACTGCAACAAGAAATAAAGAACGGCCCTATATCATAATAAAGAGGACAGTACAACAAGAAAATCTAACAATTGTAATTATTTATGCACCCAACATGGGCGCACCCAAATATATAAAACAATAACAAACATAAGGGAACTAATTGATAATAATACATTAATAGTAGGGGACTTTAACACTGTACTTACATCAGTGGACAGATTATCTAAACAGAAAATCGACAAGGAAACAATAGCTTTGGATGGCACCCTGGACCAGATGGACTTAACAGATATATTCAGAATATTCCTTTCTAAAGTAGCAGAGGGGCACCTGGGTGGCTCAGTTGGTTAAACGTTTGCCTTTGGCTCGGGTCATGATCCCAGGGTCCTGGGATTGAGCCTGCATCAGGCTCCTTGCTTAGCGGGAAGCCTGCTTCTCCCTCTCCCACTCCCCCTGCTTGTGTTCCCTCTCTCATTGTCTCTCTCTCTCTCTGTCAAATAAATAAATTTAAAAACATTTAAAAAAATAAAGTAGCAGAATACCCATTCTTTTCAAGTGCACATGGAACGGTCTCCAGAATAAATCACATATTAACCCACAAAATAGGCTTCAACAAATATAAAAGGACTGAAATCATACTATGCACCTTTTCTGATCACAATGCTTTGAAAGTCAGCCGTAAGAAAAAAATTTGGAATGACCACAAATACATGGAGGTTAAACAACATGCTACTGAACAATGAATGGGTCAACCAGGAAATCGAAGAAATAGAAAAAAAATACATGGAAAAAAATGAAAATGAAAATACAATGGTCCAAAACCTTTGGGATACAGCAAAAGCTGTCCTAAGAGGGAAGTATATAGCAAAACTGGCCTACCTTAAGAAATAAGGAATATCTCAAATAAACCACCTAATCTTAAAGGAGTTACAACAAGAACAACAAACAAGGCCTAAAGTCAGCAGAAGGAAAGAAATAATAAAAATTAGAAGGGAAATAAATGATATATAAACTAAAAAAAAAAAAAAAAAAGATTGACAAAACCAGGAGCTGTTTCTTAGAAAAAAAGATTGATAAACCTCTAACCAGACTTATTAAAAAGAAAAGAGAAAGGACCCAAATAAATAAAATCACAAATGAGAGAGGCGAAAGAAGAACTAACACCACAGAAATACAATCATAAAAGAATATTATGAAAAACTATATGCCAACAAATTGGACAACATAGAAGAAATGGATAAATTCCTAGAAACATATAAATTACCAAAACTGAAACAGGTAGTAATAGAAAACTTGAAAAGACTGATTGCCAGCAAAGAAATAGAATCAGTAATAAAAAAACTCCCAACAAAAAAAGTCCAGGACCAGAGGATTCACAGATGAATTCTACCAAACATTAAAAGAAGAGTTTATTTTCAAACTATCTCCCCCCACAAAAAAGAAAATAGAAAAGGAAAGAAAACTTCCAAATTCATCCTATGAGGTCAGAATTACCCTGATACCAAAACCAGATGAAGACTCCACTAAAAAAGAGAACTACAGGCCAATATACCTAATGAACATGGATGCAAAAATTCTCAATAAAATATCGCAAAATGAATCCAGCAATACATTAAAAAAATCATTCACTGTGATCAAGTGGGATTTAGTCCTGGGTTGCAAGGATGGTTCAGTATTCACAAATCAGTCAACATGATACACCACAGTAATAAAAGAAAGGATAAGAACCATATGATCATTTCAATAGATGCAGAAAAAGCATTTGATGAAGCACAACATCCATTCATGATAAAAACCCTCAAGAAAGTAGGTTTAGAGGGAACATACCTCATGTAATATGGGCCATATATGAAAAGCCCACAGCTAATATCATCCTCAATGGGGAACAACAGTCAGGAACAAGACAGGGATGTTCACTTTCACCACTTTTATTCAACATAGTACTAGAAGGCTTTAGCCTCCGCAATCAGACAACAAAAAGAAATAAAAGGCATCCAAGTCAGTCACAAAGAAGTAAAACTTTCACTATTTGCAGATGACATGATCTATATGGAAAACCTGAAAGACTCCACCAAAAAACTCCTAGAACTGATAAATTCAGTGAAGTCACAGAAATCAAAACCAATGTAGAGAAATCTGTTGCATTTCTATACACCAAAAAAGAAGCAGCAGAGAGAGAACTTAAGGAATCAGCCCCATTTACAATTGCACCAAAAACCATAAGGTATCTAGTAATAAACTTTACCAAAGAGGTAAAATATCTGTACTCAGAAAACTATAAAACACTGATGAAAGAAATTGAAGATGACACAAATAAATGGAAAGTCATTCCATGCCCATGAATTGGAAGAACATTGTTAAAATGTCTATACTACCCAGAGCAATCTACACATTTAATGCAATTTCTTTTTTTATTATGTTATGTTAATCACCATACATTACATCATTAGTTTTTTTAAATTTTTATTGTTATGTTAATCACCATACATTACATCATTAGTTTTTGACGTAGTGTTCCATGATTCATTGTTTGCATATAACACCCAGTGCTCCATTCAGTAAGTGCCCTCTTTAATACCCGTCACCAGGCTAACCCATCCCCCATCCCTCTCCCCTCTAGAACCCTCAGTTTGTTTCTCAGAGTCCATAGTCTTTCATGGTTTGTCTCCCCCTCCGATTTCCCCCCTTTCATTTCTCCCTTCCTGCTATTTTTTTTTTTTAACATATAATGTATTATTTGTTTCAGAGGTACTGGTCTGTGATTAAACAGTCTTACACAATTCACAGAACTCACCATAGCACAAACCCTCCCCAATGTCTATCACCCAGCCACCCCATCCCTTCCAGCCCCCACTACTCCAGCAACCCTCAGTTTGTTTCCTGAGATTAAGAATTCCTCATATCAGTGAGGTCATATGATACATGTCTTTCTCTGATTGACTTATTTTGCTCAGCATAACACCCTCCAGTTCTATCCACGTCATTGCAAATGGCAAGATTTCATTCCTTTTGATGGCTGCATAATACCCCATTGTATATATATACTACATCTTCTTTATCCATTCATCTGTCAATGGACATCTTGGCTCTTTCCATAGTTTGGCTATTGTGGGCATCGCTGCTATAAACATTGGGGTGCACATATCCCTTTGGATCCCTACATTCGTATCTTTGGGGTAAATACTCAGTAGTGCAATTACTGGGTCGTATGGTATCTCTATTCCTCAACTTTTTGAGGAAACTTCATACTATTTTCCAGAGTGGCTGCACCAGCTTGCATTCAGCCAAAAGTGTAGGAGAGTTCCCCTTTCTCCGCATCCCCGCCAACGTGTTTCCTGACTTGTTAATTTTAGCCATTCTGACTGGTGTGAGGTGGTATCTCATTGAGGTTTTGATTTGGATTTCCCTGATGCTGAGCGATGTTGAGCACTTTTTCATGTGTCTGTTGACCATTTGGATGTCTTCTTTGGAAAAATGTCTGTTCATGTCTTCTGCCCATTTCTTGATTGGATCATTTGTTCTTTGGGTGTTGAGTTTGATAAGTTCTTTACAGATTTTGGGATACTAGCCCTTTATCTGATATGTCATTTGCAAATGCAATTTCTATCAAAGTACCAACCACATTTTTCATGGAGCTAGAACAAATAGTTCTAAAATTTGTATGGAACAACAAAAGACCTCAAATAGCCAAAGAAACCTTGAAAAAGATAAGCAAAGCATCAGAGGCATTTGAAGAATCAGAATTCTGGACTTCAAGTTATATTATACAGCTGTAGTAATGAAAACATTATGGTACTGGCACAAAAGTTACACATAGAACAAGAGAGCAGAATAGAAAACCCAGAAATGCACTCATAATTATATGATCAATTAAGCTTCTATAAGGCAGGAAAGAATATTCAATGGGAAAAATATCTCTTCAACAAATGGTGGTGGAGAAACTGAACAGCAACATGCAGAAGAATGAAACTGGACCACTTTTTTACACCACACAGAAAAATAGATTCAACAAAGATTAAAGACCAAAATGTGAGCCCTGAAATGTACATTGAAATCCAAACCCTACATTGGTATCTAGTGTTCCTGTTAAATTTTTTATTCAATTACAAGTAAGTTTATACTCAGTAATCATTCCCACTGGATGAGTAAATTCTCAACAATGTCTGCACCTTTGCCATTTTTTTTAAAACATCCAGGGCAGTGCCTAGCAAATTGTGCATCTTTAATAGAGTTGTTGAGTGACTGAGTGAATACAAGAAAAAGTTTTCAAGATTTTACTATTCTGACACATCAAATGTACTCTTGGTTGCCTAAAAAGTTATTTTGGAGGAACAATAGTAATAGTTCAGTAATTACTGCATGCTACTTTGATGCATGCATAGATTTAAGCATTTCATGCTTATTTCTTCTAATAATCGTGCTGACAGTTACATTTTATTGTCTTGGCAGAGAAATTTTGCTACAGATGAACAATATTTAATATCAGACTCATATTTGCATATAGAATTTTCTATGAAGTACTTGGTTTCAGAATAAATCATTTTAATAAAAGAAGGTATTTAAATGATATTAATTTAGCTTGAAAATGCATTTGCACAGCTTGATTTTAAGTGCAGCTCCTTCTAAGTCCTACTACATGTGGCAAAACTAAATCATTAACTAAAAAAGAAAAAAAATCAAGCAGGATTGATTCTCTATACAAATAAAGAAGAACAAAATTATTTTATGATTTTCTTGATTTTTAGAATCTTAGGTATACTGAGCATAGATATATTTGCAAAATAATATTATTAAACAGTGGTAAAAGGGTCATTATGAACTGAATAAAAAAGTATTTAGGATAATATTTGACAGGCTAAAAAGTTCTTGAGATAAATTTTTTTCTTGCTAATTACAATGACCCTGAAAAATACAAACTGTCTGGTTTTTTGGGAACTGTACATATATCTCTGGATTGTATATGTATTTAAGGATTTACTTTTTCTAACTATAAAATATTCATTGATTTTTATTTTCTCAATAAAACAATGCTTAAGCAAGATAAGTAATAACTATACTCTATAAATTCCTAAGAAAACTTATTCAAAATTGCTGTCTTTGAAATACTAAACTACTCTCTCAAATTCTTTATGGCCATAGTTTTAAACTAATTAGTTGTATTATGCTAATAGTCTTTCAAAAGCAACTGTAGTTTGCTTTTGTATATGTCTCTGAGGCAGGATGCTCTTCCTATATGTATTTCAAATAATATAAAAAGGATGATAAATATAGTGGAAGTACACTAAACTAGTTTTAACATAACCAATAATGAAGGGAAAAATATTGGCCAAGACTCATAAAAATAAGTTGCAAAACAGTAATATTAGCAAAATTTTGACCTAGGTATTTCTTAACCAAAAGTTTCAACTACTCATCTAATAAATAACCTTGAATAAAATATATTATTAGTAGTCAGAACAAAATTTTAAGTTATATTTAAAAGATCAGAGTCCTAGACATATTGGTCTCAGATACATTCCAGAAGCTTTTATCAATAACATTAACTGAGTAGTGACAAAGAGAAGAAGTTTGGAGTTGCAGGATATATATACCTATATATATTATCAACATAGTCTACATTTCATAAACTTAAAAAGATGAAAAAAATAAACCCTTAAACTGTGGTATTCTCAAAACCTAGAGTAACTGGACTTCATTATGTTGGAACTAAGCCATGCTCAAATATTTCTATTAAAAAATGTGGTTTTCTCAGTTTGGGACTATCACTTCAGTATTTCCTTAAAAATCAATAGATGCGGGGTAACTGGGTGGCTCAGTCTGTTACACGTCTGCCTTCAGCTGGGGTCATGATCCCAGGGTCCTGGGATCTAGCCCGCATTGGGCTCCCTGCTCAGTGGGGGGTCTGCTTCTCCCTTGCCCTCTGCCCCTCGTCCCTGCTTGTGCTCTTTCTCAAATACAAATCTTAAGAAAAAAAAATCAATAGATGCTTAAAGTGCCTATTTCCAGTCTTTTCAAGTAAAGTTTTAAAAAATTCTATTATCTCTTCTGTTTGTGTTATTCTTTCTCACTCTTCCCAACCAGTGGGCAATAATCTGGCCTGATAAGCCTGAATTTAATAGTTTAATTTCTTTCTGCTCACCAGAGTAGTGATTTCATCCTGCAACTGCCTTTTTCTCTTCTGTCAGATCTTCTGCCACACAATCCATCAAGCCTTTCCTTGAGTTGTCCTCTACTTATTTCTCTCTCCAAGTGCAGTGAAACTCCTCTTCTTTGAGATAAAAAATAAAAGATACACGTGCATTGGTTTCTGTTAGTCTTTTCCATTTGAATATACTCCATGTTCTCACAAAGAAACCACTATGGCATCAGAGTTTTACTAATTAACACCAATAGCAACATACACTAGAGGAAGGAAAGCGTATTATCTTAGAAATTCTAAAGAAACTGGATGGCAGTCCTGGATCTCCCATTAACAGTGTGACTTTTAGAAACTATTTGCTTGTCTTGTTGTTGTTTCTACACCACTGAGCTGCTAAAAGAAGAATGTAGCCTTGGTTATCTAATTTGTTGTGATTATTTAGGTTTCTTCTAGTTCTCTTGCTACCATTTTCACAGAAGGAAAGGACATGAAATGGATTGAAAAACAATTGTGATATCAAATTCCTGTTGGCAAAGGCATTGGTGGCCAACAGGTGAAACTAATGCATGAGTTGAAGATTTGGATTACGTTTCTCTCTATTTCCCCAGAGATTCCTTGTAATTAAGAGTAGACTGTACCTTTTTCCTATTTATTACAGTGACCTTAGAACTAAGTAAATTTGTCCTGAAGCTACCTTGAAAAAATTGCATCTCTTTCACATTTTTTTCCTTTCTTTAACATTAGTAATGCTATATATTTTTAGGTCTTTATCTTCTATGGATTTTTTTCTCACATAGATCCAGAAAGAAAATCTAAATGGGTACTCACATAGTGCATTCATTCCTCCAAAATTTCTACTCACCACGCACATTTCCTAGTATTAAGTTTGATATAATAATGGTTTTAAGCAATCTTAATTCAGGGCATATACAGATCTGAGATAAAAACTAGATCGAATTTCAAGCTGCAATTTTATCTCCAGAATTCTTTTTCTTTATACCTAGAAGTGCTGGAAACTTTTTGATTTGATAAATTATAACCATTTGATAACTTTTATCTAAAGTTACTGACATTTTACTTTTCCATAACAAAAATCTAATGGATTTAAAGTGATACAATGAATTAATTTTTTTAAAGATTTTATTTTATTTATTTGACAGAGAGAGACAGCGAGAGAGGGAACACAAGCAGGGGGAGTGGAAGAGGGAGAAGTAGGCTTCCCGCTGAGCAGGGAGCCTGAAGTGGGGCTCAATCCCAGGACCCCAGGATCATGACCTGAGCCAAAGGCAGATGCCCAACGACTAAGCCACCCAGGCACCCCACAATGAATTAATTTAAGGACTGGATATTTGACCTGAAATATGAAGTCACCAAAACTGATTACACTGAAATTTAGGGATTTCCTGAGTCAGTAATCAGTTATTCAATGAATTTTTAACTATCATCATTTCATTTACTCTTAGTAAATATTTCTTTCTAAAAAGTCATTACAGTGACATTTTCAAACTACCCCCCACAGGGTCGCCTGGGTGGCTCAGTCAGTTAAGCATCTGCCTTTGGCTTGGGTCATGATCTCAGGATGCTGGGATCAAGTCCCACATCAGCCTCCTTGCTCAGCAGGGAGCCTGTTTCCTCCCTCTGCCTGCTGTCCCCCCTGCTTCTGCACATTCTGACAAATAAATAATATCTTTAAAAAAATTTAAAAAACCTATTCCCTTCCCCCAAGAAAGGATAGGAACATATGTACTTTGGCTTGTAGAATGGGGCAAAATTCTGTAAAGTGCTTCCATGTAAAGCATCATCTAACTATTCTAGGCTAATTCAAGTCTTTGAATTATGGAGAATTAATTTCAGTCACTCAATTTCTTTGACAGATTTTGACAATTCCTGTCTTCCCCCAAATACAGAGGAAGACACATTTAGTTTGACATAAACAAAAGCACAAATATGAACTCTATGCCACATTATTAATATGTACTTTATATGTGAATGAACCTTTCTGATGTTATAAATTGTCATTTTTTACTGACATAAGTTTATGACCAAACAGTAACAAAGAAATAAAAGTTAAAGCACAAAACAGTATTTTTTAACATATATACTAGAGTTTATTTACACATGAGAACAAATGCTTACTCTTCAAACTTGTCAGATCTGGAGGCTGTTTATTCCAATCATCTTAAATCTGCCTGAAATACATCATGAATGTATGTTTCTAAAATACAAATAAGAGGGGCACCTGGTGGCTTAGTCCGGTAATCATCTGCCTTTTGCTCAGGTCATGATCTCAGGTCCTGGGAATGGAGCCCAATATTGGGCTCCCTGCTCAGCGGGGAGTCTGCTTCTCCCTCTACCCACTTCCCCACTCATGCTCTCTCCCTCCATCTCTAATAAATAAAATCTTAAAAAAAATAAAATACAAATAAGAAAATATATTAAATATGTAAATATCAGTAAAGACAAAATCCAATTAAAATTGTACGCTTATATTTAACAGAATTTAGTAATTTTCCTCAGCTTTCAAGAGTGAAAGGCTAGTTTCCAGAAGACATGAGACTATTAAATAGGAATAGGGAAGTGAGAAATTTTCAAGGGAGTTCTTTGGTAGAATCCTAAGGCATATGAAAATATGTCTAGAATTTACAATAGGACATACCAAGAAAAACATCAAGAAGTTAAAAAGAAAAGGTATTTTTTATTTCTTTTTTAAAAAGTACAAATCAGATCATGTAACTTTGCTAGTTAAAGCCTATAGTATCTACTTAAAATTAAGGCCCAATCCTTTCTACAACCTAACATACCTTACTTGATCTATGCCTTGCATGGTCTTCTGACTTCATCTTTTACCATTTTACAATCATTCACTTTGCTCCACACAAGGTTCAATAAGTAAGTCAAGTTGGTGTCAAAACCAGGGCCATGCATTTATTATTCCCTCTACCTAAAATTTATTTCCCTAAATTTTTGCATGCCCAACTCTGGAGTCATTCAAGTCTCAGCTCAGAGACTGCACTGACTACAATATTTTAAGTTGCCATCTCTTCCTAAAGTCACTTTCTATTCTATGATCCTATTTTGTTTGCTATGAAGTATTTGCTATTATATGAAAATTATCTTATATACCAATTTATTCTATTTTCTATTTTTCTTTATCATTTCCATTAATAGAATGCAAGCTCCAAGAGACTAAAGACCTCACTAACTACAATCCGTCCATTGGTTAGCATAGTACCAGCATGTGTTAGGTCCACAGGAAAAATAATAATCAACTCCATGAATAAATACAATATTTATGGACATATATAAAGCATAATATAAATTGCTAAATATCAGGATGACTGAATATCAGACTAGTTATTATTTTTAGTTAGTTTATACTTGAATTATTTCATATTCTGTGCCTTAAATCCAATGCTCTAAAAATAAGGATTGAGACATAATAATCTTTCTCTATCCTCTACCTTATGATACTATAGACCTTGTCACTTACATTTCAAAACAATATTAAAAACGCACTTATAAATGCTAAATAACACGGGAATGAATGGTGTGACCATGGGCTAAACTAAAATTATGTAATTACAATAATATTCTTCAATGTACAGACAAAAAATACATTTCTGGGAAAACAGAAAAACAAAAACTGAAAAAAATCTGGTTGCCAGGAGACAGACTCTAAAAGAAATTTCCAAGGGAGTTCTTTAAGCAATTGAAAAAATGATTTCTAATGAAAGCATTAAAATACAAGAAAGAATAAGATTAAAACAAAGCATAAATATGTGAGCAAATATTGATCAAACAATAATAATTATAATAATTATAGTCTTGGGTATTTTAAATTATATGGAGAATTAAAACACATGATATAAATAAAACACTGAAAGACAGCTTTAAGAGAGCAAAAGGACAAACCAAAGACTGAATGCACAGGAAATTTACATAATCTGACAAAAGGCTTTGATGTAGGACATATATAGAATGCCTATAAACCAGTAAGAAAATGACCACCTGACTTTAAAACATGTACAGAAAAAGTATAAAGGCAATTTACACATGAGGTCAAGTGGTCAATAAGGATATAAAATGTTCTCAACTTCCCTAGTCATCAGAACAATGCAAATTAAAACCATAATGAAATAGTTGAGTTTATACCTCAACTAAAATGTCTCAAGTTTAAAGAACTGAAAATAAGTATTAGTAAAATGCAGAGCAACTGGACCTGTTAAACAAGGCTCCTGAGAGTGTAAATTGTTACAATTCATTTGGAAAAATATTTTTCAGTATCTATAACAGATAAATGTTTATACTCTATCACCACACTCTTAACACATATAGACCAAAATATATACAAATGACTATTCATAGCATCCTTAGTCAAAATAGCAAAAACCTATAAACAAATATAATGGAAACTAAATTGTGATATATTTATAAAATGAAATACTATACAGCAATAAGAAATAAAATACTTCTACATTCAACAGCATCAACAAACCTTACAAAAGATGCTAAGTGAAAGTACAAATAATGTTTAATTTTTTATTTTTTCAAATTTTTATTTAAATTCTAGTTAGTTAATATATAGTGTAATATTGATTTCAGGAGAATTTAGTGATTCGTCACTTACATATATAACACTCAGTGCTCATTAAAGGTGCCCTCCTTAACACCCATCACCCACTTAGCCCATCACCCACCCACTTCCCTCCCTCTATCAACCCTCAGTTAGTTCTCTATTGTTAAGAGTCCCTTATGGTTTGCTTCCCTCTTCCCCCCCCTTCCCATATGTTCATCTGTTTTGTTTTCTAAATTCCAGATATGACTGAAATCATATGGTATTTGTCCTTCTTTAATTTCACTTAGCATAATGCACTCTAGCTCCATCCATGTCCTTGCAAATGTAAAGATTTCATTCTTTTATGTTGGCTGCATAATAGTCCATTGTATATATCTGTCACCTCTTTATCCATTCATCAGTCGATGGGGATGTGGGCTCTTTCTATAGTTTTGGCTATTGTTAATAATGCTGCTATAAACATCAGGGTGCATGAACCCCTTTGAATCAGTATTTTTGTATCATTTGGGTAAATACCTCGCAGTGAAATTGCTGGATCTAGGATAGTTCTATTTTTAACTTTTTGAGGAACCTCCATACTGTTTTTCAGAGTGGCTGCACCAGTTTGCCTTCCCACCAACAGTGTAGGAGGGTTCCCCTTTCTCCACATCCTCCCCAAGATGTGTTGTTTCCTATGTTGTTAGTTTAAGCCATTCTGACAGGTGTGAGTTGGTATCTCATTGTAGTTTTGATTTGTATCTCCCTGATGATGAGAGATATTGAGCATCTTTTCAGGTGTCTGTTGGTCGTCTGGATGTCTTCTTTGGAGAAATGTCTGTTCATGTCTTCTGCCCATTTCTTAACTGGATTATTTGATTTTTTGGGTGTTGAGTTTCACTTGTAGTTCTTTGTAGATTTTGGATAATAACCCTTCATTAGATGTCCTTTGTAAGTATCTTCTCCCATTCAGTAGGTTGTCTTTTAGGTTTATTGACTGTTTCTTTCACTGTGCAGAAGCTTTTTATCTGCTGTTTATAGAAGCATTATCAACAACCACCAAATTATAGAAAGAACCCAAATGTCTATCAACTGATGAATGGAAAAATTGTGGTATATATATTTACAATGGAATATTAGCCACCAATAAGAATGGAATCTTGCCATTTACAATTACATGGAAGGAACTAGAGTGTATTATGCTAAGTGAAACAAATCAGTCAGAAAAAGACAAATATCATATGATTTCATGCATATGTGGAATTTAACAAAACAGATGAACATGGTTGGGGGAAAGAGAGGCAAACCATAAAACAGATTCTTAACTATAGAAAACAAACTGAGGGTTACTGGAGGGGAGGCTGGCAGGGGGATGGGCTAAATGGGTGATGGGTATTAAGGAGGGTACTTGTGATGAGCACTGGGTGTTAAACATAAGTGTTGAGTCACTAAATTCCACTCCTGAAACTAATATTACACTATGTCTTAACTGGAATTTAAATAAAAACTTGATAGAACAAAAAAAATAAATAAAATGGAAAAAAAGGAGTTTCTGCCTTTAGCAATGGCAAATAGCTTTAGACTAATTCTCCTATAAATGATAATTATAAATTTTGTATAAATCTAAAAAAGTAACAACAATCAGTTCTGATAGAATGCTTATTTGTAAACTGCAAATTTGTTCCAAAGCCACTGACATACTAGTAAATAATTTGAAAACAATTAAAATTTCACATTTGCTTATGTTTAATTTCATCTGTGAGTAATATTATGTAAATGCAGCAAACTGCTTAGATGCATAAGAACACACAAAATGCACAGACACACACATTCCCATACACATACACCCCTCACATTTACTAGCTACTTCAGTTCATCAAATTATGAACTACACTCATCTATGTCAGGTGTTATGACTTTCAGTCAGATTTCAGATAACTACCTCACAATAACTCCCAAGCAGCAATCTTTCCAACATCTACTTCTATCAATAAGTTTTGAGTCTTTTTACAATGTAAAATGCCACATTTATCCTAATATTTATGTATTTTTCACCATTTAACATATGTAAAACTGGGGTACCATTTTTACTAATATTCCTTTTTTTAAATGTCACAGATGAAGTTTTTAAATGTTGTGTCTCTAACCCTCCCCCCTCCCCCCGTAAACACTATGTTTTTTATTGTGGTATTTTGTGTGTCTTAATTGTTTTTTAGGAACACATGTTTTGTTAGAGCAGAACTGACTGCATTTAAAATTTAAAAGTACTGTATAATGATTAAAGACAGATTAGAGAGGAGGCAATTTTTAAAGAAGCAAACTGCACTTGGTGATATTTTCTTTTATGTGTCCTTCTACCTGGAAACATGCCCTGATATGCACCAAAAGGGGATTATATATGCTAGGACTCAAACAGAAGCCCACTGTCTTACTATCTTGAGAAATTAAGAGTAAGAATTTAGAGGTGCTAGAGTTGGGGCACCTGGGTGGCTCAGTCAGTTAAGAGTCTCCCTTTGGCTCAGGTCATGATCTCAGGGTCCTGGGATGGAGCCCTGCATCAGACCCCCTGCTCAGTGGGGAGGCTGCTTCTCCCTCTGCTTCTGCCCACTGCTCCCCCTGCCACCATTCATGCTCCTTCTCTACCTCAAATAAATAAATAAAATATCAAAAATAAAAGGTGCCAGAGCATGAAGAAAGTGCCCAGGAAACTCCAGAACTGAAAAAGACAAGGGGTATGTATGATTATCTGTGTAGGTGTACCAGGTCCTAGGTATACATACCTCTTAACTGCACATACAGGAGAGACTCTAAGAAAGGAGGCAGCTGGTAGCTTAAGGGAGCCAACCAGATATTTTTGACTGCTGTCCAGTGAGAGACAGTGTTTAGTTTGAGTCTGGCCAAGCTATCTGCCTGGTAGAACAAAAATGGTCATCATCAGAATTATATTAGAGTTCTATTATAGTATGTCATCTACAATGTCCAGCATGCAATTTTCAAAATTTTAACATTAAAAAGAACAGTCACACATAATGAAGAGAAAAAGCAGTCCATAAAGACCAACCCTGGAGTGACTCATATTAGAATTAGCAGACAAGCCTGTTACATCGACATGGATGGAACAGGAGGGTAAGTGAATGCTAAGTGAAATAAGTCAATCAGAGAAAGACAATTATCATATGGTTTCACTCATATGTGGAATATAAAAAATAGTGCAGAGGATCATAGGGGAAGGGAGGGAAACTGAATGGGAAGAAATCAGAGAGGGAGACAAACCAGAGAGGGAGACAAACCAGAGAGGGAGACAAACCATGAGAGACTCTTGACTCCAGGAAACAAACTGAGGGAGGTGGGTAGGGAGATGGGGTAACTGGATGCTGGGCATTAAGGAGGGCATGTGATCTGATGAACACTGGCTGTTATTATATGCAACTAATGAATCATTGAACACTACACCAAAAACTACTGATGTACTATATATTGGCTAATTGAATTTAAATTAAAAAAACAGCTATTTCAAATATATTCCATAATTTAAGGAAAATATGGACATAATGCAGAAAGAGATTGAGAACCTCAGAGAAGGTAAACTATGAAAAAGAATCAAATGAGAACTTTGAAATGAGAAGTAGAAAAAATAAAATTAAACAAGTTTTTTCTGGATGGACTGGACATCGGCTAGATTGGTCAGTAAACTTGAAGACTCCAATAGAAAGTATCTAGTTTGAAGAACAGAGAGAAAAATCATAGGTTAGAAAGAAGGGAACCTCAGTGACCTGAGGGATAACATCAAGGAATCTAGCATACAAGAAATTATAGTCACAAGATGAAGAGAGAGATTGGGGCAGAAAAATAATATTTTAACATACTACTAGCAGAAAATTTCCTGAAATGTTTTTTTCTTAAGTATATACTTGCAGATCCAAAAATGTCAATGAACTTCAAGCAAAATAAACAGAATGAAAGCAACAGTAAAGCAAACCATAATTAAACTGCTGAAAACTAAAGATGAAGAGAAAATCACTAACTAGAGAAAACAACTAGAAACAAGTAATGGTATAAATGAACATGGGAATAATGGAGAGCAATAGACAAAAAAAAAAAGCGCTGAAAGAAAAAAAAATACTCAGAATTCTACATCCTAAAAACAAAAAAAACAAAAAACAAAAATCAAAAAGCCCCCAAAAACCTTCAAAAAGAACATACGTTCTACAGGCAGCTGAACTTAAAATTTTTTTCTTCTCTTCATTTTGTTAAAATAACAGATTTAAATAAAAACTAAAATTTAATGTAGGTTTTAAAATTGAGGTAGATGTGATATATACAATAGCCCAAAAGATGAAGATAAATGAAACTCTACCACCGAAGGTTCTTAGATGTTATATGCAGTAATGCAATATTAATTATAAGTAGCATATGATCAATTAAGCATGCATGCTGTGATAACTATAAAAACCATTAAAATAATGCAGAGCGACAGCTAAATATCCAAATGAGAAATTAAAATATAATAAAAGATATATGATTAAGTAAAAAAGGCAGCCAAGAAAATAAAACCAGCTATGAAATGATAGTCATAAATCTAAACATACTAATAATTACATTACATTTAAATGGACTAAAACCTCACGACACACAGAAAAATTAATTAAAAATGATCACACACCTAAATTTAAAGCCCCAATTATAAAGTGTAAGGAAAAAAACTGAAGGGTATCCCTGTGATTTAGGCAAAAGATTTTTTTTCAACAGGCATAGACAGCATTAGCCATAACATTTTTAAAAAATGATAAATTAGACATCTTCAAAATGTAGAATTTTTGTTCAACAAAACACGGCATTAAGAAAAAAGTAGGCAAGTCATAGAAAAAACATTTAGAACACATATATGGGAAAAGATTTGAATAAAACATGTACGGTTGACCCTTGAACAATATGGGTTTGAACTGTGCAGGTTCACTTATACATGGATTTTTTTTTTTTTTTTTTTTTTTGCAGTACAGCACTGTAAATGTGTTTTCTCTTGTGATTTCTTCTGCTTCAATCAAATCCTTATCCTCCCTGCCTCTTCCATATACCATATCATTTCGCACCTCTGTACCTGGGCTTATGCTGGCCCTCTATTAAAAATCCCTTACTTTCCCTCTAAAACACACCCATCCTTTAATACCCACTTCCTCCTTGATATTATCCCAAGCTATAATTTTATCAAGAAGGTGATGCTTTCTATTTCTATAGCAGAATGAGATTGCAGAAAGTTCATATCAAAGGGGAGGCTACAGAATTCTAGAAATATCTTTTGTAGCCACTTAGCCATATCTTCAACATTTACCATAGATTTACTAGTTTCTGAAATACTCAAGTTACAGAAGAGCATAAATACATATATATTTTTTGTCACACTGTGTTTATAGCACATTTAATCATTTTGTAATTATTTTTATCAGTGTTTAACCCTGTCTCCCAACAATTAAATATATAAGTAACTTATAATCTCCTTAGGGCAAAAAGCATTTTGCATTCATTATGTACTTAGCTTTGAGCTAGACACATCATCCTGACTGTATCTTCTCCTTCCATTCGTGCTACTCCTGTACTTATTTATCATCTCTTGCCTGGATAATATCAGCAGCTTCCTAACTAATCTCTCCTTCTTGGGTTTCTACATAATTCACCCTTCACATGCTTCGGGAGTGACATTTCTCAAACATAGAAATTCCCTACTTAAAACTCTGTGGTGCTTACTTATCTTCTAAAAGATAAAAGTCCCAAGTCCTTGACACAACCTATAAAGCTATCATGTACCCTTTGTTCCAGTTTTACTTGAACTCCTCTCTTAACCTAAAATGTGAACTATGCACTACTGATCCTCTCAAAGGCTTTCAGACTTTTAATCCTACTGTGTTTATTTCAAGCTTCTGTATACTCTTCTGCTTCTTACCCAAACACACACGCGCACACACACACACACACACACACACACACAACACGAAATAGTTCTCATTAGTTCTCTGGTCTCCCTGGAAGTGTCTATTTTCTTTCAAGTGCCTCCTCAAACATTTCCTCCTCTCTGAGGATTCTCCAGACCCTTCCAGTTTTGTCCCTCTATGACATCAACACCTATGTATCTGCATTGCAAAATTAGGAGCAGGAAGAAGCAGGGTATTTGTGTGTGTTTGTGTGTGTGTGTTTCCAGTGGGACTTGGCTCATGACAGAGGATCTATAAAAGTTTGTTGACTTGATAAATAGGATTGTGCTCAATAGTTTTGTCTGATTAGCTACAGGCATATTTTGGTTACAAGTATCAGTAACTAATGCAAACAAGGAAAAATCTATGAATTTAACTAAACATGGAGAGCGAAGAGATTTGGCTGAGGTTGAAAAACAAGTAAGACCAAATTATATATTCTAACATAAAATTACAAGTGCCAATTTGTAAAAATGTCCTATGAATAATAGACATAGAAAAATCAAAGATATTAAAGGTATACAGCAGTCCCATTCTTAGCTTCTCAATTCATCAATCACTTCAAGGTGATTCAAATTTCAATGTTAACATTTCTGTTTTAGAAACCAACGCAGCCCTCTGCAATCCATCAATCCATGCCATCCTCCCTAAGCAGGAATGAGGGGAAATCTCCCCCCTCAATTCCACCAGCTGAACATAGAAATTAGGCATCGAATTATTCCCAGAAGAAGCAACCAACTCAATGAGAGAGTTCATATATAATTTAGGAGAAATTTCTTAGAAAATTTCTTTCTTCTAAGAAAGTGCATGGTGGCCCTAAAATTTTCACACTTGTGAAAAAAAATCCTCTTACATTAACAAAAGTAAGGAAAAGACTTCTTAGTTTTTGGCCAGCTCTAACCTAACACTTTTTGAGATAATGATGAGATATATTTGGTATCCCACTTTGAGGAAGGTACTGCTTAATGTTGTGGATGTCCACAAAATAAAGGATGATTCTGTTAGAAAATGAAGCATGAGAATGAGTCGAGATATAGTTGTCAACCCTTTATGTAGTTGCACTTTGGAATAGTTCTTGGAATTTGGAGGATGCAATTGAGTACTTTGCATGCTAGAAAATGCTGTTTAACCATTCCCCCCTCGCTCCTCAATCTCCCTGGATTCACTGCAAGCAGCATTCATTGTGATTGACTAAGACACCCATATAAGATGATTTTGAAAGCTGTCATAACCCTCACCAGACAATATAGTCAGAAAACTATTTTCATAAACTCTTGATATAACAGTATTCTCTTTTGAAAATCAGGACAAAGAGGGAAAAAAAGACTTTAAATGTATACTAATTTAGAATAGATTCACCACAACAGGAAGATTTAATAGTAGGAATAATATACTAAGAAAGCTAGGGATTCTTGGAGAACAAAATCTCCTGAATTTTGAGCAAGTTGCAACATTGCTATAATATAGCAGAAATGTCTTCAAATAAAAAAATTACAAAAATATAACTTTGGAAAAAAACAAAACAAAACAAACCAGGGACACCTGCGTGGCTCAGTTGGTTAAGTGACTGACTCTTGATTTTGGCTGGGGTAATGATATTAGGGTTGTGAGATCCGGCCCTGCATGGGGCTCCACCTTGGGCTGGGAGCCTGCTTAAGATTCTCTCTTCCTCTCCCTCTGTGCGTGCACCCCCCACCCACACCCAAAATGAAAACCAAAAACTAATCAGCAATCTAACTCTATCTTATTAAAAACATGGCTCTTGCAATTGTCCTTGAAATTTCTTACCAAAAGGAAGCTTTTAGGCATCTCACGCTTTCCAGAGTGAATTATATTAGCAATTTCTCCAAGTGGAATGTATTTTCCAGAGTGGAATCTTGAGACTCCTTGTATACCTTGAGAGTCTGAGTCATTCTTAGGTAACTAGTGTGTCTGTTGAACAATATCTCCGAATATCCTATCTTTAAATAATAGCATTTGACCAAAAAAAAATCCTAATCTCTACTGGATGTTTACTATATTAAAATCTATATTAATAATTCTAACTTCCCAAATTGTTTAACTATCCTAAGCATATTGTTAACTTATTCTTTTTGACCTAGTAATGTAATGATTAAATATCCCAACTTTCCAAATGCTTTACATTAGGGAAAGATGGTGAAATGACTAACAAAATATATTTTCTTCAACTTATTCTATCTACACCAATTTCAAGCACAAAGTATTATAGATGCTGTGTTCCCTTACTAGTTCATTCAAATTACATTTACCGAATATGTTCTGTGTCAGGTACTCTGCTAGGGGCTATAGATTGATTAATGCTAAACAGACTCCTTGTATACCACAATGCCAGTGTGTTTATTTCCGAAAGGAGATACTCAACTCATGTCCATTATCCATGGGAGTACTTATTAGTATAAAACTTCTAAATAAATAACCTCAAGGTCTCTTGATGAGTGCAGAATCAAAACAGAATTAGATTGTCCAGAGTGATATTTCATCCCATCTACAGAGAAGCCTGATAAATTACCTCTGTCTCACAACAAAGTAGATTTCCCTTGTGAATTAAACATCCATGTCTTCCAAATACATTTTATCTTTCCTTAGGACTGTGTTAACTAAATCCTTACAAATTCTATATACTAATGCTTACCACATCATTATTTCTGAAGATAAGATGACAACACAAGTGAATAAATTCCATTTTTCTTTAAACGGGGTATACTGGGTACACATTTTGATTATTTTGATTAGGTATGATATCACTCTATCTCCAAAGATAGCTTTTACCAAGACATTTTAAGGTTTTTCTGAAGATAGTGAAGTTATCCATTTTATAAGGAATTGTGTTCAATTTTTCCTACTTTTATTCTAAGTGTATAATTTTATCTCTAAATCCTGAGGCTAGCTTAATGATTTCTACATAATGACTGAGGTTTCTGAAATTTTATCATGTGTCTTAAAAATAAATATGAAATACGAATGGGTGCTACAACATGCATAAACCTCAGAAACATTATGCTAAGTGAAAAATACATTTCATATTTACATGAAATATCCAGAATAGGCAAACCTATACCAATAGAAAGATTAGTGGTAGTGGTTGTCAGGGGCTGGGGAGGAGAGAAATATTTTGAAACTATCCTAGATAGAGGTGGTTTCTACAACATTGATAATGTAGTAAAAGTTACTGAATTGTTTACATTAAAATAGTTTGTTTTATTTAGTATATATGAATTTCATCTCAAAAAATGTTCTCAAAACCATGCTAGAAATTAAAGCAGAATAAAACATTACATAAAAGGACAGCAATGGAATAACACACACATACACACATATCAGACTGTGTTACTCAGTTTTAGTGTGAAAAAATATATGGTGATGTTATGCTGATATGATATAATTGGGCTAATTGACCCAGATGGTCTTTCTAGTAGAAGAGAAGGCTTTGCCATGAAGAAGTAGAGATAGAGAACTGAACTATTTTGAGACATGTTGGTTTTGAATGGTTATTGATATTTCAGTGCAAAGGAGTGAAGTAGATCATTAGAAATTCAAGTTAGTGGCCAATATCTGTTAAAGAGTCAAGAACATTTGGTGACAGGGAAGTACATTTAAGTTAAACAAATACCCAGAAGGAAAGGAGAGAAAAGAATGGTACCCTAAAAATACACATTTTGAAAGGGAGGGGTAGAAAGCAATGAAAGAGAAATCAGCAAGATTAGCTGTGAATGTAAATTCAGAGAACAGGACTATTTGTAAAATTACAATCATCAATCATTGGATACCTGTTTGTCCTAGGCTCCAGAGACACAACCCAGAACAATTGTGTGTGTTCATTGAAAGCAAATATCTCATCAGTCTAGCTCAATGCTGTGTTCCAAGACTGTACCCAAGTATCTAGCATACAGTGGTTTCTCTGATATGATATACTGTTGTAATTGAAGTGTATGAGGAGGGCAGGTCTCACACAGAAGAGTATTTTAATAGTCTTTTGAGATACTTGTGAGTGGTCTTCTTTAATATTACATCAAAACTCATCAAGTGGTAGTTTTCTAAAGATGAGCTGCAGTGTAGAACCTGAAACTATATACTAATAAACTTTTCTTATTATTTTAATATAATGAAATGGAATATTTTAAGTCCAATCACTCTATTTGTACTTTAAGTGGATTGTTTCCCCTAAGTATGATTTTTTTCTAACATTATGTTTTGGTCATTTGAGAAATATTTGTTCATTATACAATATAAAAATGTTATCTTCTGATAAATTGGTAATAATAATATTTAAATACTGGGAAGTTTTCATTTCCATTAGTGGAAGATACAAGTTGTCTAAACTTCTAATTTTCACTTGAAACCTCACATTTTTTTCATTGGCAACAAATGTCAGTTGTTTCCCTGAAGTTTAAGATCCACATTGCTTATTTTGTGAAAATAACTGCCAAATACCCAAGTCTGAATAATCTTATTTTATCAGTTATTCTTTTCAAGTAAAAATGGTGTTTCACTTAAAGTGGCTAGTCCAACTCACAATCCAAGCACTCATATATGTTCTTTTTCCCAATACTATACTTTGTATGCAGAAGTATTCTATGTATATTTGTCCTTATCATTTAGGATACTTTAAAAATATATAATCAAAAGTTGAGATTTACCAAAAAAAATGTTGAGATTTACTATGATTAATTACTTTTTTACTGCTTTATCAAGGACAGTCAAACTGGCATTTCATTTGCTACAAGTAAAGGACAGTGAAGAATACAGTAAGTTTGGTGTCACCCTGGATTTGTACTGAAGTACCATCTTTTTAACCCACCATTACTTTTCCATCATCACTGCAAATATCAACACAGTGAAAAGGCAAAGAATGTCTTCATATTACTATAAAAATAATTTGATCTTGCAGGCCCTTGAAAGTATCTCAGGGATCCCAATTGTCCACTGTCCACACTTTAAGGATTGCCATGGAAGAGAATGGGAAGAGAAATATTGATAGATTTTTTTTTTCTTAAAGACCTTTGCTCAAAATAGAGTGGGGGTGGGAATCCACAACAGTGGCAAACTTTCTGAAATAATTGCAGATAATAAAGAAGAGTTGAATAAGGTTAATAAAATCAAATTGGTATACCAAAGCACAAGTTGAGGTTGGAAATCATAAATTGATGAATACGATTTGTATGCAAATTTGGTTTCAAACGCTAAGAAATGTTCCTACTATCTTTTAAGTGTGAAGAAAGTAGTTCGTTCCTTTTTTTTTTAACTGAATATGGATTCTTGCCTTTCTTGTGCCAAAGCTAATGACTGTCAGTGTTATTTAGGTTATGATTTTTGGGAATTGGGCTAATATTAGATATCAACTTTCAACCAATTGAAGATATTATTTAAAAAATTATGAGTGCAACAGTTTTGTAATTAGATTTTGGTAAAATTACTTCTCTCTTTAAATTCACATACCCATACAAAACACTGGACAATTGTTCACAGCTCCATTTGCTGTCTTTGTAGCATGGTAATAAAATATATAGACCCATAAATTGTAAGGATAACATATTCGGGATGTTTGTAAAACATATTCAAATATTTAACACTTCATGATGGGGAAAATTGCAGATTATTTTGAAAAACTACTAGTTTATAATCTTCTTTATTCAGTATGTTACACAAAAACCGTTATCAAAGAATTATTTTAGGATATATTTGTTGGTGGTGACAAATTTACTGGTATAATGAGAAAATTATAAATTCATGTTCTAAAAGTATGGAAAGGTTCTGATTACATTTTATACCATAATTCCACATTTTACCATTACTATTCAAATAGTTGAAATCAGAAAGCTGCCACATTTGTTTGTTGGGCTGTGGAATAGTACATGAATATTCAATCACTAGATGGCTCCTACCTGAGGTGTGAAATATTCAGTTTTTAAGGTTATTAGAAAGGAAGTCATAATCACAACATCACAAATGTTTTTCTGATTTTGTTTCTATAAAACCTTATCATTTAAACTCTTCATACAACAGTTTATTGTCTGATGCTTTGATGTGCATAAAATAATCTCTAAGGTTGATATCTAATATTAGCCCAATTCCCAGCAATCATAACCTAAATAACACTAACAGTCATTAGCTTTGGCACAAGAAAGGCAAGAATCCATATTCCATAAAGGAACAAACTTCTGTCTTCACACTTAAGAGACAGTAGGAACATTTCTTAGAGTTTGAAGCCAAATTTGCATACAAATAGTATTCATCAATTTATGATTTCCAACCTCAATTTGTGCTTTGGTATACCAATCCATACTATCTGGAAGCTCTCTCTCTCTCTCTTTCTCTCTCTGTGTCAAATAAATAAAATCTTAAAAAAGAAAAGAAACAATAAAATTATTGGATGGGAAGTAAAAATATTGAGTTAGGAAAAAATAAAATCAATTAAAAAATGTCGGAGGTGGCTCTTTGGAAAAGCAAATAATTACTAGGTAATGTAATTAAAATCAAGTAAACATAAGGGAGTATAAGCAGAGATAGAAAAGGTGTTTAAAAGAAAGATAAAAGTCTACTCTGACCAAATGAATTAGTAACAGTTGATACTTTACAAAATAAGTATTTTATAAAAGAAATCATCTTTGTGATTTTCTAATTTTTTTATTTCTATTTTTAGTATATGGTGATCAGGGATATACATATATATCTGTATCTATATACATATATAGATATACATAGATATCTATTTACAGTCTTTGTACTTTGTAATCATTTATGTTGATAAACAATTTAGGGATCAGCAAACTTTTTGTATAATGGGCAAGACAACAAATGTTTTCCAAAAGTTTATGGTCCATGCAGTCTTCATTTCAACTATTCAGGTTTGCAATTGGAGCACAAAGCCAGCCATGGGCAATACATGAAATACATGAAAGAATGAGCATGCCTGTGTCCCAATAAAACTTTATTTACAAATTCAGGGAGAGGAGTCCAGGGTCCTGGGATTGAGCCAGATCCTTGCTCAGCGGACCCTGGAATCCTGACCTGAGCTTCAGGCATATGCTTAACCGACTGAGGCACCCAGGTGCCCCTTGTTCTAAGTTTTTGAATTTGCTCTTTAATTCATTTATTTTCATTCTCTTATTTATTAGCACAATACAAAGTGTTCGTGGAACATCCCCAAAATGACTCATATTAAGATATAATGTCAGGACAGAGTCATATACTATATAGCACATGTGCCAGATCTAGTCTGCTGCCTGAATTTGTATTACTATTAGCATAATTATTTACAGCTATGAATTTTCCTCTGAGCCCTACTTGAACTATATCATATAGACCCTAGTCTATGATTTTTCTTTATTTTTAGATATTTTTATACTGATTTTAACTTATTCATTCAAGGTTTGCGTATTTTCCCAACAGGTTGAGTTCATAAAATTAGCTTCCAGGTAGTAAGGATTTCTGTTCTGGTGGTGATTTTCTAATTTTTTTATTTCTATTTTTAGTATATGGTGATCAGTGATATACATATATATCTATAACTATATACATATATAGATATACATAGTTATCTATTTACACCCTTTGTACTTTGTAATCATTTATGTTGATAAACAATTTAGGGATCAGCAAACTTTTTGTATAATGGGAAGAGAGCAAATGTTTTCTTTTTTTATTTTTTTAAATATTTTATTTATTTATTTGAGAGAGAGAATTAGAGAGAGAGAGAGCATGAGGGGGGTAGGGTCCGACAGAGAAGCAGACTCCCTGCTGAGCAGGGAGCCCGATGCAGGACTCGATCCCGGGACTCCAGGATCATGACCTGAGCCGAAGGCAGTCGCTTAACCAACTGAGCCACCCAGGCGCCCTGAGCAAATGTTTTCAAAAGTTTATGGTCCATGCAGTCTGCATTTCAACTATTCAGGTTTGCAATTGGAGCACAAAGCCAGCCATGGGCAAGAATGAGCATGCCTGTGTCCCAGGAAAACTTTATTTACAAATTCAGGCAGCAGACTAGATCTGGCACATGGGCTATATAGTATATGACTCTGTTCTAACATTATATCTTAATATGAGTCATTTTGGGGATGTTCTGTGAACACTTGAAAAGGATGTTCCATGAACACTTGAAAAGGATGATTGTCTGTATTCAGGCAGAGAATTCAATAGTTATACAAGTTCAAATGATTGAGTTTACTATTCCTTATTATTGTGCATTTTAAAAAGGTATGTCAGTTTATTTCACATTCTATTTCCTGCCATTTTTATTTTGTGAATGCTGATCCATAAACTCTGTAAGTTAGATCTTCATGTTGGCATACCATTTATTCATTACGAAAGCCCTTCCTTTAGCTCTTTCCCCCTATACCCTTAAAGCAATATAATCTTAAGTTAAAATAACCCTTGATTTCTCCCTTGACTGGTATTTTAAATTTCTTCTTTTCTATGTTACTTTGTTGTAGTTATGCCTCATTTACTACTTTTAGCTGGGTGTTAATTTGTGATCAAATCTGAGTCTTAAAATAGGTGATTTAAAATTTTATTTTTTTTATTTATTTGAGAGAGAGAGAGAGCACACTATCAGGGGAAGGCAGACGGAGAAGCAGACTCCCTGCTGAGCAGGGAGCCCCATGTGGGGCTTGATCTCCGGACTCTGGGATCATGACCTGAGCTGAAGGCAGATGCTTAACCGACTGAGCCACCCAGGTGCCCCAAAATAGGTGATTTTAATCCTATTTACATTTATAGGCAGGGCCAATATATATACTTTCAGTTCCCATATTTTATTTATTTCCTGTTTCTGCAGGATTTTTATAAGTATTGCACTACATGGTTTATATTAGTTTTGTGTGTGTGTATTCTGAAAATTTGGAAAGGTTATATTTTTGTCTAGTGGTTACATTTAAAACCATAAATTTAACTAACACACTCCTGTCTATGCATAATAAACATTTTTGCATTTCTTTTCCTACCAATCTATAATCAATTTTAGCTGGTCATATAATTTCTTAGTGTTTCCTTTTAACTTTTTTTTTATCTCCGTTGTTTTTTTATTGGATTTTAATGAATTCTTCTAAACACTAGCAATAAAAGATGAGGAAATAAGCATAATTTACTACCCCCCTCTTCCTCTAGCATTTTTTTCTTCCAACTTTTGCTATTTATATCATTCTTACATTATCAGGATTTGAAATATATGTCTTTGTCTTGAGAATGTTTATCTTCGCATTTAATTATATTTCAGCACATATTTAAATGGAAATCATGCTCATTGTTATTTCTTTGGACACAGTTCTCCAATAATGCTTTCTAGAATGATATTTTAAACTATACATATGTATATATATATATTTTTAAGAAGGGATCAAAGAAACTTAAGTCCATGAGTTCTTACATGTTCATACATATTTGTTTTATGTGTTTGTCCTTGAACTTTTCAGTTGTGTACATTTTTCCCCTCAATATTTTATAAGCAACATTCAAATACTTCTAGTACCAAATGTTGTGATAGAAGACTATGAAGAAAACTAATGCCTTTGCATTTCCATTTAAATATATCTTTTTGTTTGCCCAACAAAGATTTGTGCTTTATGTCTGAAATCTGATTATTTGAATAAAATGTCTCATTGTAAAATATTATGTGTCAGTTTTGCCTAGGATATGTTATACCCTTTCACTATAGAGAACTGGCTTTTATTTCTGCAGTGTTTAAACAAATTTTAGTATTTCACTATTCTACTATTTTTCATGTCTTCAAAGATACCAATTACATGTATCCAATCTACTTTGTCTTTAATGTCCATAATTTTCTCCTTAGCTTGAAACTTTATTTTTGCTAAGGAGAAAATGTGCTTGTCACTTATTGTTTTTTTTTTATTTATTTTTTATTTTTTTGCAATATTATCCTGTATAATGGGGCTGATTCCAATTTGGCTACCATGGATATTATAGTTTAGTTTTTCTCTCCTATCTCTCTTCTGATTTCTGTTCATAGGTTGTTTCATTTTCTGTTGTCCTATGGTAATTTCCCCGAGCTCTTGTATCTCTGCCCTGAACTTTGGACTTTCAAATTTTTTGATTTAATAAAAACATATCATAATGATCATCTCTCTCAATCCTTTTTGAAATATTTTATTGATGTTATTAATGTCTTTGCTTTTTCATTTTCTCATTTCTCTTGTACTACCTTTGTTCTGACTACTCATTTTTTGAATGATGGGAGTTCTTCCTGGATCAAAGATTTTTGTTTGCTTTCATAGTTTCTGTGTTCTGGGGGCAGAATCAGCAAAGGATATGTTCTAGGCTAACAAATTTGAGAGACAGGATAGTATGAATTCTATCCAGCTGATCAAAATCAAAATTGGAGTGCTCACAATGCTCATGTTTGCCTAACAAACAGACTACTTTCTAGGTGGTCTTTGTAATCGCTTGCTCATCTTTATCTCTACTGCTTCTTTTTGAAACTAAACTGGGTCCAAGGAAGTTCCCACCATAAGTCTACACACTCCCTTCCAAATACAGCAAATAAATCATTGGTTTTGTACTCTAGTGTGTGCTATTAACTTTGGAGAAGTGGGTTCTTAAAGTTCTTTTTTTTTAAAGAATTTTTTATTTATTCATTTGAGACAGAGAGATACAGAGAGAGAGAGAGAGAGAGCAGGAGCAGTGGGGAGAAGTAGAGGGAGAGGGAGAAGCAGACTCCCTGCTGAGCAGGGAGCCTGACATGGGGCTCAATCCCAGGACCTGGAGATCATGACCCAAGCTGAAGGCAGATGCTCAACAATTTGAGCCACCCAGGTGCCCCTTAAAGTTCTTTTTAAAGATTTTATTTATTTATTTTAGAGAAAGAGTGAGAGTATGTGTGGGGGGAGGGGCAGAGGAAGAGGGAGAGAGAGAATCTCAAGCAGATTCCTCACTGAACATGGAGCCTGATGCAAGGCTGGATCCCATGACTGTGAGATCATGACCTGAACCTAAGTTGAGAGTCAGACACTTAACCAACTGAACCACCCAGACGCCAACTGAAAGTTCATAACAAGGTCTATAAGCAGGGCTATTAAAATGGTTATGCAAATTTTGAGGTGCACAATTCTAGACGGCACCATAAGTATTGATTTCCTGAGCAATCCTAAGCATGCCTGAAACCCTGGGTCTCCTCTCTGTATATTGTTTCACATCCTTGTTTGACATTTACTAGTTTTGGTTGAGGATATCAGATATCTTCTGGTTGGTCAAAGATGGCTTTTCCAATTTTATTTTTTACTTCTCATGTTGCTTTTCGGTGACCTGAATTATAACTGAAATATAGTTTAGAAACCCAGAGATTTGAGTATTAGTCCTAATTTCTTCCATTCATTTATCTTCCCAAACTAGAAGAATTAATTCTCTTCTATGCCTTTAGTCTTCCTTCAAAACCACCCAAGCCCTATTTTAGTAAATGGCAAAACCAGCTGTTCAGTTATTTAAACTAAAATATTAGGAGTTCTCCCATGATTCCTCCTTGAGGCACATCTTTGCCTGACTCCCCGTGAGTCTTCCCATTTCACCTCCATCTCTGCTGCCACCATCTTGCCCTGTCCACAGTCATCTCCTATCCAGATAATGATAACAAGTTTCCCTGCTCCAGATCTCATTTTTGCCATTCTACTTTTTACATCTGTTCTTCCCACTACAATAGGCAATAGCCAGAGGTGGCTATGGAACACTTGAAACATGGCTTATCTGCGTAAAATCACATGTGACTTTGAATACTTGGTATAAAAATATAAAATGTTTTATTTAGTAACTTTATATGGCTATGTGGTAAAGTGATATTTTAGAGTATGTATGAAATAATATACTAACAATTTCCCTCCTTATTTTTTTAATGGAGGTACTGGAAAATTTTAAATTACACATGTGGTTCACATTTGTGGCTCATAATCTATTTCTATTAGGCAGTACTTCTCCACACAGTAACAAACACAACTGTTAGAACACAGAGAGGATGTCACAATCCAGCCTAAAACTTGCAAATGACTTTTATATTGGAAATCTAATCCAAACTTCCAACCATGATTTATAAGATATTTCTTCATCTCACCTATCTGTCCAATTTCTACCTTGAACCATATATATTCCGACTCATTACAACTCTTGTCATGCTAGTCTTCATTTTATTTTTTTGGACACACAGCACACTTTATTGCCTCAAGACTTGTGCACATGCTTTTCTTTCTTATCAAAACACCCTCTCCCTTATGCTCAAGTGGCAGCTCATTTCCTTCTTTTCAGTCTCAGCTCAATGTCACTTTTCAGAAAAGTATTCTTTGGCGGTCCAACACAAAATAAGTAACCCTTTATAATTCCTCGTATCATTCTCTCATTAACTCATAACCTGCAAATATTACACACAATATGATATTTAGGGATAACGAGGTGATTACAAAGTATTTTCAAATCCTGACAATCCTTTTGCCTGACATTTTGCCACTAATGAAATCAATGGATGGGAGTCAGGGATGAAACTGATACTACTAAGAACATAGGGCTCATATTTCAACACTCAACCTTAGAGATAATTTCTTTTTAAATTCATGATGGAAAAAATAGCAAGTAGATTAGTCAAAGGAAAAGATTCTAAATTGTGTCATTTCTGTCAGTGTATCAAAAGCTAGCCATTGTGGACATGATAATATTAGAAGATAAAAACGGTTCTGTCTAAACCACGTAGGAAAAAAAAGGTAAGGCGAGGGCAGGGAAGGCATGGGACGTGTGTGCTAGGATTCCTTTCACCCAGGGAAATCAGCATAATGAGGAATAAAATGTTAGATTGAAAAAAAAGCAAAAGCAGAGGGAATTTTTGTCTCATTTTCTCAGTAGGACTTTGGGACAAGTCTGTCAAGCTAGATGGTCCTATGTCAACCTGAGAAGATCAATGGTGGCAAAAAAGTATGGATAGAGAGGAGGATAAAAAGGTAAGGGAGACTGAGAGAGAAGGAGAAACTCCCTCACCTTCCAAAGGGACCCAGAAGTTACCCCAGGCTCCAGAGATAATGCATAATGGCAACATGCCTTTTGGAGCCACCATAGATAGAAGTGAGGTGGTGGATATCAACTGATCCTCTTTTATCTCTGGAAGGTCAAGAGCTCCCAGCTCCTACCCCAGTCACCTTCCAAGGGAGAAAGAGAGGGGAAGAAATTAGACTGCACATTTGCTGAAAAGAGACCGAGACACTCAAAATAAACTATTGAAACAAAGACTGCGGAGATAAATTTGCCAGTTTAAAGTATCTTCATCACAATTCAAGCAGCTTAGAGAAATCATAGACACTAACATCAAAGTGCATTGGATAAATGCATTCACTCTGACCCTTTATATTCTGTCTCTCCAGCTAAAATGCAAGCTCCATTGACATGAACAAAGTGTTCCCCCATCATTACATACCCAGCACTTAGAATAGGGTCTGGTATACAGTAGGTATCCAATAATCTAGGAGGGAGGCAGGATGTTCAGAGCTAGAGAAGAGATGTGATGACAGAAGCAGTGGCTGGAGTGATAAGCTTTGAAAAAGGAGGAAAGCCAGGAGAGAAGGAATGTAGATGGCCTCTAGAAGCTGGAGAAAGCAAGGAAACAGATTCTCCTCTAGAGCCTCCAGAAGGAATGCAGCTCTGTCAGTAACTTGATCTCAGCACAGAAGACCCAGTTCAGACTTCTGACCTCCAGCTCTATAAAATAACAAATAGGTATTGTTCTAAGCTGCTAAGTTTGTGATAATTTGTCACCACAGCAATAGGAAACTAACAGATTCTTAGTGAAAGAGTAAATTAATTCTATTTTGGGGACTTCCTATAATCCAAAGTACCTTAAATATTAAAATTTGCTGCTAAATTAAGGTTTTTAATTACACTACACAGTTCATAGTATACAAACTCCAGCGTGCATTTCTATATTTTACTCATTTAAACAATGGGAGTACTTTGAATTTACATAGCTTATGCTCAGAAAAAAACACCAGAAGGTAAAATTATAGCTAATCATACCCTATAGTGTTTAAATTAGTATCAAGAGTACACTCTTGTTGCCAGTACGGCTTTTATATACTCTGATAAATTGTTTTATAACTTCATAACAGTTGCCAGTCTTTTGTATTTACTACACTAAAGCTTCTTTATGCTTTTAAGGAAATACTTAACTAGTCATAAGGAAGAATTTTCATTAAGCTCCTGTGCTCAGTTACGAGTGCATAGTCTTGCTAAAAAAGAACCTAATATACATAATTCCAAGATAACAGGATAAATTTAGGAAGTTAATATTCACTCGATGGTTTACAAAAATATTCTTTTATATGGAAACTCCGAAGTAAGTCTTTGTTTGAAAATCACTGGGTACTTGTCAGAAAAGCTGGAGAAATGGTTTTACAGAATTAATGATCAAAGAAAATTAATTTAATCAGTGTTGTTGACTGAGTAATAAATGAAAGTAGGATACCCATTCAATTCTAATATGTTCTAAAGGTAGAGTAGGAGTTCATTTAAAAACCACCACCAATTTGAACACATCCATTATGGAACACAGACACTGTATAAAGAAGATATATAGTTTTTAAAATAACTATTTCTAGTTAGGTGACACCGATTCTCAACATGCTGATTTTCACCGTAGATAACTGAAAATGTAACCACTCTACTTGACAGTGCTGAAATAACTAATAACATTTTTATCTACATAAAATTCATAGCAAGCACTAATTGCAAACATCATCTTTATCTGCCTCAGACTATTCCTTTTTCCTTATCCTTGGATTCTAATAGTGTGCCTGCTCCTTCGTTCTCTCAATTTTGTCCTACTTTCAAGTCAGTTGAGCCTAAGAAGAATTGAAGATGACATAGGTATCATACAAAATGTTCCTCGTAATTGTAACTGACAATCTAATAGAGGGTCTAGGCCACACTTCCAGGACTGTGAGGAGACCAATATATTAGTGCAGAGTTCAGAGTCAATTTCTTTAAGAAAGTTTCTCACCAGGCCAGTAACTCCATGGTGTTCACATGTCAATTAACCCCAAATAATAGCCTGCAACACTTTGTTTAGGTCTTACTCTTTCTGGTTATGTGGCAGCTTTTATTCTTGAAAATAAAATGAAATCATATGAAAGCAAGAATTACAGAAAGGTGGAAGAGGGAATGGGAAAGAGGAGAGAAAAATCAGTTTACTCTCCAGTGGATTTTTTTTTTTTTCTGAAATGCCCTTCAGCATGGCTGATTTATGAGTTGGATGTTTAGTCATTTTCTAATTTATCACCTCTATTTCATAACGTATGGGTGCTAAATACCAAAATAATTTTATATATGCAAACATTTGTATAAGTGATTGTGAAAGATTAGCATGGCTTCATTGATTTCCTTAATTATTTAACTACTAAGAACTGCGTGTTCAGTCTTAGGCAGTAAAATGAATGGATGAGTATGTATGCGTGGTTTTTAAAATGAGTCTATCCATTCATTAACATATTAATTCATTCAACAAATATTTAAATATTTAGGGAAAGACTGATTTACATAATATGTCACTGTATAATCATTAAAAAGGATTCCCAAGAAAATGTTATTTTAGGTGTACATTTATTAACATTTTACTTTCTGCATCCATGGTGTCACATTTAGAATCATTTTTTATCTCCAGCATCAGAATAATGAGCATTATTAAATTCTAACCTCTTAGCTATTTCAGGCCATTCAAATGATGAGACTACTCAAATGCACATATTTATTTTGCCTGTATATTTAAATAAAAGTTGAAAAGAAACTTGTTTACTCTTGTAATAAACTATGATAGAAAATGACAACCTCAGAAATACTAATGTAAAAGAACATATTGAATCGGCATTTTAAGAAATGTACTGTAAAAAATATTGAGCCATACATATGTTAGCACTTTATGCTGGTGACACTAAAAATATATATCTAAAATAAATTTAAATAGGCATAAAAATATGGTGTTAACTGCTAACTTTGACCTTTCAATCTTTTGTGTTTGTTTCATCTTAATATAGCATGTTAACTCTATTGTTGCTTGATAAATGTGTGTTTGATCTGAATGCAAAGTGGGTGGTCCAAGATCAGGTTTAAAAATACAACTAGAAAATAAAGAGACAGCTGATTTAGTAAGTATAAAAAAAACCTGCATATTTAGGAGTTTCCTTTTTCATTGCTAACAGGGAATTAATTTTAAGTTGTCACTTTTCTTTGACTCTTTACCCAAGTTCAGAAAATATGGGGAAAATATGTGCAGCGGTCTGTGGATTTGTTGGCAAGGATGTGAGAGGGGTGATTTATTTTTTTTTTAAACACAGGACATTTTACACTCTAATTTTCCTTCCTGAAAATCCTTGACCTTTCAAAATTTGCATAGTGCATGTGGGGCTTGTCTTGATGGTTTGTTTCCTTTGAAATATTTCATGAGCAATTCTCATTTCATCTGGAGATTTTCTTGTATTACTAGCTTCCAACAACCACAAATAGAATGTGGGGTTGCCTTCCTTGATTTTAGCTATAATGTAGGGTTTCTGATACTTTTTAAATTGTTCCATAGCACCTCCTGATACAAAATATGTCTACCTATACATTCTGTGTCCTCTTAGTGTTAAACAAGTACGAATTGTTACCCCAGCTAGCCTTTTCATACAGACTCTGTGTTCAGGTCTGTTGCAAGGGTGATAAGGATATATTCTTGTCTCATCGCTCCCCTACCAAGGAAAAAATTAGCGTAGAGGGATTTCTTTTCTTTTCCGTCACAAAGTTTTTTTCACTTTTAATTCCTGCTTTCTCAAGGTATTTATAGTCTGGCAGGCTGAATATATTCTATCCCCCCATTTTTCTATTAATTAAGCAGAACCTACTAGAGCTGCCTTTTGAGTCAAACTGGAGGAAACAGCAGTTACAAACCATCTTCCACGACAAACTTATTTTCTAAAAAGTGCCAAGTTCTTGGGCATTTCACTATCTGCTCATTCCTCCTGACCCCATCCTAACCAGGGCTTGGTCACCGGCAGCTCCTTTGCCACAGCTCGACAATTCTTTCCTGTCTTCTCGGACCGCTTCCCCTCAGGGCTCCAGCAATCACTGATTTCTAGATGGAGGAGCACACATCTCTGGCATTTACATTTCGATGACTTTCTCTCTCTCTCTCATCCCTTGTGATTGTCCTCACATCTCAAATGCTTCCCAGGTCCAATAGCACTTACAATAAAGGACGAGTAATGAGAAACCGGTAGAGTTTATGGTTCCTATTGATTGCCAGGAGCACTATGAATCCCCACAACTAAGTTTTTGTTATGCCTATTAGCTAACTGTAGGCAATCAAGGTACTGAATATTTCTAGATCTCTGAGAAGCAAGCTACACAGACAATATTTAAGATTTTAACTTTTAAAACCTACCTTAAAATGACTCTTAAATATAAAAACTGTCATGAGTAAGAGATAATGGAATTAGTTTATTTCACTTTAATGAGTATCAAATATCTATTTTTCTAAGTAGCTTCCTTTTTGGTATAGTGAATACAAGGACATGTAAGACATGGTACTTCTACTAAAAAAGAGTTGATATTCTAGCCAGCGACATACAGTAACACTTATGAATGATTAGATTAAAATAGGAGGCAGTCCATTTTCATAACACTTAATCCAGTAAAGAGAGCTATGTGTAATTCTTAGGAGTTAGAGGAATTTCTTATAATCAGAACAATGGGATCTAAGAACTAGCAGAGACCTTCGGAATAATATAGTCAAGGTCCTTCATTTTGCAGGGTTTAGTAAGGTATGCACAGAGGTTGAGTGACTTGCTCAATGACACAAACCAGCTGAATGCAACATTACCTCTACATCTGCTATCTTAACTCCTATCTTAAATTCTACATTAGCCTGCATTCTTGTTAATGAAAATAATCTATTCTTATATATTAGAATGGCAATCTAAATATTTCCTGCTGAGTTATCTTATGTAAACATGAATCTTAGTAATAGCACTGGTTAAATATTGTATACTAAATCACACAGAATACTTGTTTTCCTGGGATCTACAAGCAGAGAAGGCTGGTGGCAAGAGGGACCCATTTACGCAGTTGTTCTTAGAAGGCAGAGAAAGGACTCGTATAAGCTCAGGAACATATCTGTCATAAGGAGCTGGCTTGACTGCTCTTCTGTTCTTGAGCTTAAACCCCCTTTGATTTGGCTGTAGCCAAAACTCTTGTAAAAGCCTCAAGCTACAGAGGTGCTGTCAACACTTCATTGCTATTTTGGCCTCAGAAAAGAAAAGCATGTTGTATTGTCTTTGTGGTTTTTAAAAGCTATGCAAATGAAATACAAAGCCGAATTAAATCCTTTTTTTGTGCATTTAAAAGCCAAAGTACATACTAAATACCCTGTATGTTAAAATATTATCTTTCTTGGGCACCTGGCTGGCTCAGTCGTTAAGCGTCTGCCTTCGGCGCAGGTCGTGATCCCAGGGTCCTGGGATCGAGCCCCACATCGGGCTCCCTGCTCCACGGGAAGCCTGCTTCTCCCTCTCCCACTCCCCCTGCTTGTGTTCCCTCTCTCGCTGTGTCTCTCTCTGTCAAATAAATAAATAAAATCTTTAAAAAAAATATTATCTTTCTTATGTACCAGTGACAAGTGATAAACTAAGATAAGGCCTTGGCAATTAAAAAGCAAAATCAATTTATGTTCTTTCTTAACAACTGTTCCCACAATAAGTTAGTTACTAAAATTTTTTCCTATGTAATGTGAGAATTAACATTCATACTTAACATATAAGGAATTTAATGGGAGGAATAGTTGCATAAAATTTTATATAGAGGTGTGTGGATAGATGAAAAATGAGCTTAACTTCTTTAGCTGATTATGATCACAGAGTCATCCTTTTATTTTAAATCAGAATTTCAAACTATTGGGCTACCTCATCCAGGAAATGCTCAATGTCTGAAAATCAAGAGTAACTTAAGGACAAGAATTCCATGGACCAAGCACATTTACTGAAATCAACATGTAATTTGTCTGTTTTCTAATACTAAAGTTAGTAGATTCATATTTTGATATAATGGTTGTGGTAGTGGGCAGAAATATGTCTCACAAGGTGCCAAAGGGTTTCATTCCTTCTGAAGGCTCTAAGGAAGAATCTCTTTTCTTGCCTTTTCCAGCTTCTGTAGGCCGCCTACATTTCTTAGCTTATGGCCTTCTTCCATCTTCAAAGCCAACAATGGCAGGTTGTCTTTCTCATGCTGCATCAATTAGACACAGACTCTTCTTCTGCTTCCTGCTTCACTCTTATGAGCCATTAGGCCAACCAAATTAGTCCAGAATAGATTAGTATTTTAAGGTCAGCTCATTAGCTACTTTAATTCCATCTGCAACTTCAATTACCCTTTGCCCCATAACATAGCATACTCACAAGGTTCCAGGGATTAGGATGTGGACATTTGAAGGCTCATTATTCTGCCTACCACACTCCTCTAGAGCCTCCAGAAAGAAATGCAGCCCAAAAGGCACCTTGATTTTAGACTAGTAATTTAGCCAAATCAGACTTCCAACACCTACAACTGCAAGATAATAAGCTAATATGGTTTAAGCTGTGAAGTTTGTGGTAATTTATTGCAGCAGCCATAAGAAAATAATACAGTTGTCTCGATGAAGGAAAGAGAAGTTTAGAATCAAAATTTGTATCCAACCATAATATGAACCTCCTTGAAATTTTTCAGTGGGTCAGAAGGATTCAGACATTTCATGCCCTTTAAGCATAATACTCCCAGAGTGTTAAAGCCAAGTAATTGGAAAGAGAAAAAAAAATAGTGTGCAAAAAGGAATTGACAGTAGACCAGGAGATAGATACTACCTTATGCCAACTATCTTGAAATGTGTTCCTTAGAGTATTAGTGTTCTGTGAGATATTGATAGGTTTTCAGGCAAAACAAAAGTTCTCTAATACCAAATATTTCTGAAAAAAAGTGTTTTTTTTAAAAAAAGATATTATTTATTTATACATGAGAGCCAGGGAGAGAGAGAGAGAGGAAGAGGAAGAGAAAGAGAAAGAGGGAGGCAGAGGGCGAAGCATAAGAAATGAATGTACCTATCTGATTAGAAAACTGAAAAGAAACTCACCAATTCAACTACAAATGTATATTGAACATCTCCACAGGCCAAGTTTCTTTAGTAAGTGTTATAAAGAAGTAAAGATGCGGGACTCCATCCAAGGATGCCAGGATCATGACCTGAGCCAAAGGCAAATGCTTAACCCACTGAGTCACCCAGGCACCAACAAAGTGTTTTTCAAAATAAACACAAGACTTTATGGGTTTACATGCATTGGAAATATTCAAATGGCTGTGTAGTGTTTCAAAAACTTTTTGCCCATGTGATTTATTTTTTCCCCTAACACATAATTCTGCTTAGCATGACTTGGGATGCTGCAGCAGCCTTGGTACATCAGATGTTCCATTAAGGCTGACATTAAAATAATATATACCTTTGACCAACTGATTTCCTATATTTAATACGAAATGAATGTACCTATCGAATTAGAACACTGAAAAGAAGCTTACCAATTCAACTACAAATGTATACTGAACAACCCCCACAGGCCAAGCTTTCTTTAGTAAGTGTCACAAAGAAGTAAATTAACCCACAAAACAGCTATAATCCAATGTATACCCAGATAAAACTGGAGGACTCTTTGGTTTGGAATCATTCTGTGGTGAAAACCATGAAAATCAGTGTAAAACTAGACTTGTTCTCTCGATCCCAATCAACCCAATCAACCCACTCTTTCCTGTTGAGGGATCTCTGTGGTGAGGTCAACACTGAGGGTTAGGTCTCATTCATAGGCCCATTCACACAGGACTTGGCATCTCAGGTACAGCCACAAAGTGAAGAGAGAAGTGTCCACCATGAGAAAAATCATGGGCAAGATTGAAGTAAATAAGTAGGGTTAAAATAGAAAGACATATTGATATTTATCTATAAAAAATATAATACAATTGTAAATAAGATATATACACATCATTTTGAAGTACACAAAGGAGTTGTGTGATAAGAAAACAAGTATATGGTTCAGGTAATAAATTCTAACAGAAACTAGAAGAGAAACAATATGGGTAAAGTGTTCTAGCAATACTGATACAATAGCTGAATCTTGTGGATTTGGGTTTTTGGAAGAGTGGAAAAGGCATTCCTAGGTGATGGAACATGAGAAGATGTGGACGTAGGAGAAAGAAATACATTCTGTGTTCAGTTAATCATGCAAAAAAGCACTGTCCAGAATTAGTCAAGTTTCTTCTATATTTTGAGTGAACACCATTAATCATTTTCTTAAGATATGTCATTGTGTGTGTTTGTATGTGTGTGTTAGAGAGATGCAAAGTAGCCCTTGCTACTTTGGGCCAAAATCTAGGGGAAAAAAAAGTCCATAGACAAAAGCCAATGTAGATAGTGTAATTTCTCCCCTTAAGGCATTTGCCAATTTTAAAGCAGCAGCCAAGACACTAGGAAGTTGAACGCAAAATTAAGCTGAGTGGCTGGGAAGCTGAGCAGAGCGTGTGGTGGTACCATGGGTCTAGGAGGACAAAGAATGACATCTGGACCCTCAGATGAAGAGAGAACCTAGTAAACACCCCAGGTTTTAGGTTGAACATTTGGAGGGCTACCCCTAAGAATAAAAGCAATAAAGAAACAGATCCACCTAGTGCCTCAAAAATTTAAAAATAGAGCTACCTTATGGCCCAGCAATTGCACTACTGGGTATTTATCCCAAAGACACAGATGTAGTGAAAAGAAGGGCCATATGCACCCCAATGTTCATAGCAGCAATGTCCGCAATAGCCAAACTGTGGAAGGAGCCGAGATGCCCTTCAACAGATGAATGGATAAAGAAGATGTGGTCCACATATACAATGGAATATGACTCAGCCATCAGAAAGGATGGATACCCAACTTTTACATCAACATGGATGGGACTGGAGGAGATGATGCTAAGTGAAATCAGTCAAGCAGAGAAAGTCAATTATCATATGGTTTCACTTATTTGTGGAACATAAGGAACAGCATGGAGGACATTAGGAGAAGGAAGGGAAAAATTAAGGGAGGGAAATCGGAGGGAGAGATGAACCATGAGAGACTATGGACCCTGAGAAACAAACTGAGGGTTCTAGAGGGGAGGGGGTGGGGGGATGGGTTAGCCCGGTGATGGGTATTAAGGAGGGCACGTACTACATGGAGCACTGGGTGTTATACGAAAACAATGAATCATGGATCACTACATCAAAAACTGATGCTGTATTGTATGGTGACTAACATAACATAATAAAATAAAATTTAAAAAAAATACTAATGTAAAAAAAAAAAAAGAAATAGGTCTACCTGTACCAAGTATGAAGCCCAGATTCAAGTAAGTGTATTTTGGGATTATTGTAATCTTGCCCTGCCTGTAGGTCTGTCAGAAACAGAAATAAATCCTCAAACCATCTCTAATTTTTTATATACAATATCCAAAATTCAATCAAAATTTGCCAGTTATAAAAGGAGTAGAAGGAGTGAGGATCACATGACTGCAAACCAAGAGAACAACAGAAATTGTCCAACAAAAAATTCAAATAGGAAAGTTATCAGACATGGATTCAAGAAACCTGTGATTAATATATTGAAACACTATATGACAAAAAGAAAAATTCAGCAGAACATTAACTTATAAGGAATGGAAACTGTAGAATTTAAAATAAGAATGACTAAAATTAGAAGCTCAATAGATGTTCTTAGCAGTAGCAGAATTAGTTGAAATAAGAACAAATGGAAGAGGAATCAGGAATAAAACAGGACTGAAGCATGGAGAACTAAAATGATGAAAAATAGAGAAAAGAGCATAAGAGACAGATGGAATATGGCAAAATGTTCTAACCAAATGGAACTCGAGTATGAAAGAGAGGGCAGAAAGAGAATGGAGGAAGCAATACTTGAAGTTATAATGGCTGAGAATCTTCTAAAACTGACAGAAGATGCCATGCAGCTAAGTGTTAATATGGTAGACTGATCTTTCGAAGGGCCTTCTTGCCAGCCTGTTACATGGCTGTTGTCTGGGAATTTGGCTTTTTTGAAATGTTCTGTAATGTTGTTCCTGCTGTGTCAGCCTGCTTAGGCTGTACAAACAACATGATTTATGGTGAACACCTGTTTCCTTCTGAAAGTCTCCCATTTTGGTGGTCAGAGTGTGTTTATGTCCCCAGACCCTCAAAGAAACCTTGAAATCTGAATTTCAGACAGGCTTCCCTGGACAGAAATATTACATGCATGCTTCTGCATTTTCACGGCTAAAGAAAAGAGCATGCTGTGTGAAACTTCCTGGGTTAGGGGAGAGAGAGAGAGAGAGAGAGAATACAGAAAAAAAATGTGCCCGAGTTTCTCCAAATTCTGCCTTATGTGCATTTTCCTCCTTACTGATTCAGCTATTCATTTTTATGTGTCACTATAATAAATCTTTTTCATGAGTACACCTATATGCTGAATCCCATGAGTCCTCCTAGCTAAGTACCAAATAGAAGAGTGGTCTTGAGATTCTCTAAACAACTACTTCCAATGCAAGAAAGCCCACAATCCCAAACAGGATAAGTAGAAAAAAAATTATATTTAAGTACACCATAATAAAAATGTAGAAAAACAAGGACAAAGAACATTTTAAAGGCAATGATGGAAAAAGACACATTGCTTTCAGAGGAGCAATATACACCCACAGTTGGATTTAGGCCACACAATGGTCATCAGAAAAAATTGGAATAAAATCTTCAAAGTGCTAGAAAAAAACCCCAAAATCTATTAATTTAGAAATGTATATCCAGAGAACTATCCTTCAAATACATAGGTAACTCCTTTGTGTTCTACCTGCAAAATAACACATTACATCTCCAAGTCATAAGTTGTACTGTGGCACGTGCCTATAAGAAGGGCTGTGACTTTTCAGAACCACTGAAATTGATTGTAGTTATGCATACACAAAGAAGCAATAGGCCACTGCTGTCATTGTAACAACTAGGGATAAGATAAATTTAAAAATAAATTTTAAAGACATAAGTGATTTATATAAATGAAGATAACTGAATAAAGTTAAATTCCAGAGAGGGAAGAATCCTTCCTAGGTAAGCTGAGATCACTAGCCAGTTTCTTCCTTTCTTGCCAAGCATGTGCAGGCATTGATTATCAGGCTTGACATAGTCAAAGGGAGAAATAGAAAGCAACAGAATTTATGACTAAGTAGGCTGCCATAAGGGATTAGAATCTAGAGAATCCCTGGCAGTAATAAGATCAGTTTTCTCCACAGGATAATTATTGAGTCCAGGGTGACATAAGAGACTAGAGAGCTGGTTCAGAAGCAAAGAGTGAGGGGTGCCTGGGTGGCTCAGTCAGTTAAGCATCTGACTCTTGGTGTTGGCTCAGGTCATGATCTCAGGGTCATGAGATCGAGCCCCACATTGGGCTCCATGTTCAGTGGGGAGTCTGCTTGAGATTCTCTCTCTTTCTCTCTGTCCCTCCCCTGCTCTCTCTAAAATAAATAAATAAATCTTAAAAAAAAAGAAAGATTTTCCATAAAGAGACAAAGCCATGTTAGGAAGAAGTTATTAGAAATGTATGATGGGGCACCTGGGTGGTTCAGTCGTTAAACGTCTGCCTTCAGCTCAGGTCATGATCCCAAGGTCCTGGGATCAAGTCCCGCATTGGGGTCTCTGCTCAGCGGGGAGCCTGCTTCTCCTTCTCCCACTCCCCTGCTTGTGTTCCCTGTCCCACTGCTGTGTCTCTCTCTGTCAAATAAATAAAATCTTTAAAAAAAAAAGAAATGTATGATAGGTCTCTTTCTCAACATGCTTTCCATTTTTAATTATCTGAAATATGAGGTTAAGGAGTTAACCTCAAAACATCCAGTAGGCTGAAATTTCAACAAGGTAGACAAATGGTCAGAATCAACCAAGAGCAGGAAGGGTTGTATCTCAGGGCATAAAGGCAGTGTATTCTTCTGTGGCCATACAATGCTTAAGAAACCTAGTTGCCATGAGGAGAGTCTCTAACAAATATATAATAGTTCTCACATATAAGATTTTAAAGGTGAGCTGAAACTAGCTGAAGTTGCAATCCAGTCACAACTTAGCTCAACATCTGATTAGACTGAAGTATTAGTCTTTCACAATATCTTTGTAAAAGAAAAAATGTTCAAGTAATAAATGGTATTAACTTCTATCTCTATGGGTATTCTGGACAATAGCATACTATCCAATAGTATGAGACATGAGAAGATTCATGAACTATCACATCTTGGGACTAACAGGGACTTGAGGGACTAACTGGGACTATTAACAATATATTAAAAATAATTAAGGAAATGGAAAAATGAATAAAAAGATGCAGAATCTCAAGAGATTAAGAAAAAATTTATTCTAGCAAATGGAACAAACTAGAAGAAATAAATTTCTAGAAACATATAACTTCCTAAAATCAAATCAGGAAGAAATAGAAAATTTGAACAGACCAATTACCAACAATGGAATTGAATCAATAATAATAATAATAATAATAAAAACCTCCCAATAAACAAAAGTCCAGGGCCAGATGGCTTCACGGTGAATTTTAACACTTAAAGAGTTAATACCTATTCTTCTTAAAACATTCCAAATCATAGAAGAGGAAGGAAAGCTTTCAAATTCATTTTAGGAGGCCAGCATTACTCTGATACCAGAACCAGAGACACTACAAAAAAGGAAACCTACAAGCCAATATCTCTGATCAACCTAGATTCAAAACTCTTCAACAAAATATTAGCAAATGAAATCCAACAATACTATAAAAAAATCATTTTCCATGATCAAGTGGGATTTATTCCTTAGATGCAAGGGTAGCACCATTATTCACAAATCAATAAATGTGATACAGCACATCAATAAGAGAAAGGGTAAAGGCCATATGATCTTTTGAATAGATGTAGAAAAGACATTTTACGGAGTATAGCATTCATTCATGTAAAAATCCTCAACAAAGTAGGTTTAGAGGGAATATACCTAAACATAATAAAGGTCAGATATGAAAAACCCACAGCTAACATCATCTTTAATGTGGAAAAACAGAGCTTTTCCCCTAAAGTTGAGAATAAGACAAGGTTGTCCACTGTCACTTCTTTTATTCAACATCATACTGAAAGTCCTAGCCACAGCAATCAGACAAGAAAGAAAAGGCATCCAAATTGGTAATGAAGAAATAAGACTTTCACTATTTGCAGATGTGATGACACTATATACAGAAAATCCTAAAGACTCCATAAAAAAAAAATCTAATAGAGCTGATAAATGAATTCAGTAAGGTAGCAGATTACAAAACCAATATATAGAAATCTGTTGCATTTCTATACACTAATAATGCAGCAGAAAGAGAACTTAAGAAAACAATTCCATTTACAATTTCAACAAAAATAATAAAATACCTAGGAATAAATTTAACCAAGGAGGTGAAAGTCCTGTACTCCAAAAACTATAGAACACTGATGGAAGAAATTGATGAGATAAAGGTATGGAAACACATTCCATGTTCATGGATTGGAAGAACAAATATTGTTAAAATGTCCATGCTACCCAAGGCAATCTACAGATTTAATACCATTCCTATCAAAATAACAATAGAATTTTCCACAGAACTAGGACAGATTATCTTAAAAATTTGTATGGAACCACAAAAGACCCTGAATATCAAAGAAATCTTGAAAAAGAACAAAACTGGTGGTATCACAATTCCAGATTTCAAGATATACTACAAAGCCATAGTAATCAAAACAATATAGTACTGGTAAAAAAACAGACACATAGATCAATGGAAGAGAATACAAGCCCAGAAACAAACCTATGCTTATATGGTCAATCTTCGACAAAGGAGGCAAGAACATACAATGGGAAAAAGTCTCTTCAACAAATGGTCCTGGGGAAACTGGATAGCTACATGCAAAAGAGTGAAACTAGACACCTTCTCACACCATACCCAACCATAAACTCAAAATGGATTAAAGACCTAACTGTGAGACCCGAATCCATAAAATTCCTAGAAGAGAACAGAGGCAGTAGTTTCTTCGATATGGGCTATAACAACATTTTTCTAGATATGTCTCCTGAGGCAAGGGAAACAAAAGCAAAAATAAACAATTAGGATTACACCAAAATAAAAAGCTTCTGCACAGTGAAAGAAGCTATCAACAAAACTAAAAGACAACTACTGAATGGGAGAAGACATTTGCAAATGATATATCCGATAAAGGGTTAGAGTCCAAAATATTATAAAGAACTCCTAAACTCCATAGCAAAAAAACCCCAAATAATCCAATTAAAAATGGGCAGAAGACATGGACATTTCTCCAAAGAACTATAGATGGACAACAGACACATGAAAATATGCTCAACATTAGAGAAATGCAAATCAAAACAGCAGTGAAATACCATCTCACACCTGTCAGAATGGCTAAATCAAAAATACAACAAATAAGTGTCAGTGAGGTTGTGGAGAAAAAGAAACTCTTGAGCACTGTTGGTGGGAATACCAACTGGTGCAGCCATTGTGGAAAATAGTATGGGGTTTTCTCAAAAACTTTAAAAGAGAACTACTGTATGATCAAGAAATTCTATTGGGTATTTACCCAAAGAATACAAAAACATTAATTGAAAAGATATATGTAACCCTATGTTTATTGCAACATTATTTACAATAACCAAATTATAGAAGCAGTCTAAGTGTCCATCCATAGATAAACGGATAAGGAAGATGTGGTGTATATACACACTGGAATATTACTCAGCCATAAAAGAATGAAATCTTGCCATTTATAACATAGATGGAGCTAGAGAGTACAATGCTAAGCCAAGTAAATCAGAGAAAGACAAATTCCACATATGAGTGAAATCATAAGAAACAAAACAGAAGATAATTTAAATTTAAGTAAACTATCTTGAGAAAGAATAACAAAGCTGGAGGTATCACAACCCCAGATTTCGATATATATACTGCAAAGCTGTAGTAATGAAAACAGTATGGAATGGCCATGAAAATAGACCCATAGATCAATGGAACAGAATATAGAGTCCAGAAATAAACCCATGCTTATATAGTCATTTAATCTATAACAAGCAAGAATATGAAATGGGGAAAGGAAGTCTTTTCAATAAACGGTGCTGGGCAAACTGGACGTTTACATGGAAAAGAATGAAACTGGACCACTTTATTATAACCATAGACAAAACTGAACTCCAAATGGGTTAAAGACCTAAATGTGAGACCTGAAACCATAAAATTTCTAGAAGATGACATAAATAGGAAACTCTTTGACAATGGCTGTAAGAACATTTTTCTAGACATGTCTCCTTTGGCAAAGGAAACAAAAGCAAAATTAAACTATTGGGACTACACCAAAATAAAAAGCTTTGGCACAGTGAAAGAAACCATCAACAAAATGACAAGGCATCCTACTGAATGGGAGAAGATAATTGCAAATTATACATCCAATAAAGCGTTAATATCTAAACTACATAAAGAATTTATACAACTCAATACTAAAAAATAATTTAAAAATGGGCAGAAGACCTGAACAGACATTTTGTTTTTTTCAGAGATGACCTCCAGATGGGCAACAGTTAATGAGAGAATGTTCAATCATCAGGGCAATAAAAATCAATGAGCTATCACCTTATACCTGTCAGAATGGCTAAAATAAACACAAGAAATAAAAGTGTTGGCAAGGATGTGGAGAAAAAGGAAGCTTCGTGTGCTGCTGTACTCCTCGTGGAAAGCATATTGGTATAGCTACTGTGGAAAACAGTATGGGGGTTCCTCTAAAAATTAAGAATAAAATTAGCATATGATCCAGTATTTCCACTACTAGGTATTTACCCAGAGAAAACGAAAACATTAATTCAAAAAGATACATGAACCCCTATGTTTATTGCAGAATTATTTATAATAACCAAGGTATGGAAGCAACTCAAATTGTCCTTCAATAAATGAATGAAGAAGTCACACACACACACACACACACATACACACACACACACACACACACACACTGGAATATACTCAGCCATAAAAAAGAATGAGATCTTGCGATTTGCAACAAAGTGAAATAAATCAGACAGAGAAAGACAAATACCATATGATTTCATCTTATTTGGAACTTAAGAAACAAAACAAAAAAAGGAGATGAATCAAAAAAGAGACTTTTAATATAGAGAACAAACTGGGGGCTGCCAGAGGGGAGGTAGGTCGGGGGGATGGGTAAAAAAATAAAAGATGTAAATAGACTAAAGACTACAATTAAAAGATAAAGATTATAATCCATATGAAATAAAACCCAATTATGGCTTTCATAAGAGGTAAACTTTAATAAAAAGACATAAAGTGGATGAAAGTAAAATAAAAAGCTTTATCATGAAATAGTAACAAAAATTAATGAAGCTATATTAATATCCACGTTTCAAGAAAATATGTGTTCATAACGGGAAGCATTCCAAGTAATAAAAGGGACATAAGGGTCACTTCATCAAGAAGCAATAATTCCAAGTTTGCACATATCAAATAACACAGCTTCAAAATATACAAAGCAAAATTTGACAGAGTCAAAAGAAATAAATTCACAATCATGGTTAGAGATTTCACTACTCTTTGTTCAGTAATTTACATAAAAAGCAGTAGTGATAACATCAGTAGGAAGACATCAAATCAACAAAGATATAGAATATTTGATCAACACTATTCACCAAACTGACCTAATTATAAGCTTTATACCCAATAACTGCAGGATATATATTTTTCAAGAAGGCATGAATCATTTAGGAAAATGGACCATGTGTTGGGTACACAAGATAGTCCTCAATAAATCTCAAAGATAAGAAGCATTTAGAGAATATTCTCTGACCAGAGAGAAGTTAAACTAAAGAAGAAAACCGTAAAGAGAAAATATCAAAATATTTGGAATTTAAAACATGGTTCTAAATAACTCATGTATTGGAAAAGCAATCAAAATGGAAATTAAAAATATTTGAACTACATAAAAATTGAAATTAAAACATGCCATAATTATGAAATACAACTATACCAGATCTTAAAGTGAAATGTCGACTTGAAGGGAGGATGGTGGAGGGATGAGTGAAATAGGTGATGGGGATTGAGGAGTGGCACCTGTTGTGATGAGCACCAGGTGTGCATGGAAGTGTGGACTCACTACAGTGTACACTTGAAACTAATATTATACTGTATGTTAACTAGTTGGAATTTATTTTTTTTAGAAAAGAAGATAGTTTCTTACAAACAGGAGCCATCTGGAAGATTCTAGAGTTTTGTGAGCAAGAGTTCCCAAAATAAATTCTCTCCTGAGTACAAAAAACAAAACAAAAACACAAAGCATATATTCGAAAAGAATAACACTGGAAAGCAATAGTATAAACTTCTATATCAAGAAGCAAAATTCTAGCTGCTATCTTTCCCATGTTCTACAAAAATAGTAAATTTAACCTAAGTATAAAAATGAATATCCTAAAGATACAGACATCAGTCAATTAAGAAAGAGAAAAATATAAAATAAAAAACCAATAAAGCCAAGAGTTAGCTCTTTGAAAAAGTTAACCAAATTGGCAAATCTTAGCAAAACAGTTTAAGAAAAAAGGGAAAACTTTTATCATCAAGAAAGAAAAAGGGATGGTCACCACAGTTGCTACAGATAAAATAAATTAAAAAACATATTGCAAAAATTATATGCTGATATACTGGAAAAGTTAGATAAAATGGAAAGTTTTCTTGAAAACACAACTTACCAAAACTGTCCAAAAACAGAAAAAATGTCAGGGGCCCTCTAGTTGTTATTGATTGAGTTTGTAATTGTAAATTGTAATTGAGTTTGTAATTGTGTTTGTAATTGAGTTTGTAAGTAAAATATTTCCCACAAAGAAAACTCTAGGCCCAGCGAGCTTTAATGTTGAATTTTTCCACTCACATTTTAAAGTATAAACAAAAAAACGTTATCTGAACTCTTTCAGGAGAATAGGCAATGGTAATGGTCTAATAATGAAACCAGCACAACTCTTATACCAAAACCTGACAAGAATATTGCAAGGAAAAAAATGAATTACAGAAGAAAATCTCTCATGAATGTGAGTTCGACATGAAAGGGAAAAAATAATTGAATCTAGTAATATATAAAAAGATGATATTAAACAAATTAATTCTAGTCATGCAAAGAGAGCTTAGCATTAAAAAATATTTAATGGAATTCACATTAACAAAATGAAGAAGAAAAACTATGATCATCTTATTAAAAACAGAAAAAGCAGTTGATAAAATCCAACACCTACTTATCATTAAGAAAAAGAAAATCCTTGGCAAACTAGAAATAGAAGCTGGCATTGAAAATTAGTGGGGAACAAACTATCTTTTCAATAAACTCCGTATCTATGTAACAAAAAGGACATTAATCCTTTACCTTAAGTCATACAGCAAAGTCAATTTTAGGGTGATTACATATCTAAACAATAAACAATCTAAAAAAAATAAAGTTTCTGAAAAATAATATAAGAAAATACCTTTAAGACCTTGGGGTCAGGCTAAGAATTCTGATCAGGATATATGAAATACTATAGGGAGGTGGAGCAAGATGGTGGAGGAGTAGGAGACCTAAATTTTGTCTGGTCCCAGGAATTCAGCTAGATAGGGATCAAACCATTCTGAACACCTACGAACTCAACAGGAGATCGAAGAAAAGAATAGCAGCAACTCTCTGAACAGAAAAGCAACCACTTTCTGGAAGGTAGGACGTGTGGAGAAGTGAATCTGAGGCAATATTCGGGAAGATAGTGGGGGAGGGGGCCTCCGTCCACTGCTTCTGGCAAGTGATAGAGCAGCGGAGCACAAAATCGGAATTTATAGAAGTTGGCTTCGCTGAGGGACGTCGCTCCAGTGGCTAAGCGGGGTTGGAACCCTCGGTGGGACAGTGTGGTCTCAGGACCGTCGGGGTCATAGGAAGACCAGGGGTGTCTGAGTGCGGCAGAGCTCCCAGGTATCAAAGTGGGGAAGCCAGCTGCAGAGACGGAGTCAAGGAGTGGGCTCTCAGCTCGGGGTTGCCATAAACCATGATCCGCGGCACAGTGGGGCCACTGCTCCTCCAGCAGGGACCCAACAAGCAGCAGATCCCGGGAGACTCCCCTTCCTCCCCTGGGAGGAGCAGCACGGGAGCGCACCGCAGGGATCTGCTAGGTTTGGAGACTCCACACAGGGTCGGGTGCCAGAGATAGAAATGCTCGGTCACAGGCTGGGTGATCACAGAGTGTGGCTGGAGACTGGGGACATGACAGTGATTGACTGCTTTTCTCTGGGGGTCACTGAGGAGTGGGGCCCCGAGTTCTTGGCTCCTCCGGGGCAGAGATTGGGAGGCCGCCATTTTCACTCTTGTCCTCCAAGCTGTATGAAAGCTTGCAGGGAACAAAAGCTCCCGAGAGCAAACCTGAGCAGATTACTTAGCCTGGACCCGGCAAGGGCGGGGCAATTCCGCCTCCGGCAAAGACATTTGGGAACCACAGCAACAGGCTCCTCCCCCAGAAGATGGGCAAGAACAGCCAGCCAAGAGCAAGTTTACCGATCCATGAGAATGGCAGAACTCCAGCGCTAGGGGAATACTGCACATAGAATTCATGGCTTTTTTCCCATGATTCTTTAGTCTTTCAAAGTTAATTTTTTTTAACTTTTTTTTTAATTTTTCTTTTTCCCTTTTTCAACCAACATCTTATCAATCCCTTTTTTAAAAAATCTTTTTTATTTTTCATTTTTAGAGTCATATTCTAGCCCCTCATAATAGTTAACCTTATTTTTGGTATAGAAATAGAAGGAAAACTTCCAAACTCACTTTATGAGGCCACCATTCCCTTGATCCCAAAACCAGACAAAGACCCCATCAAAAAGGAGAATTACAGACCAATATCCTTGATGAACATGGATGCAAAAATTCTCACCAAAATACTAGCCAATAGGATCCAACAGTACATTAAAAGGATTATTCACCACGACCAAGTGGGATTTATCACTGGGCTGCAAGGTTGGTTCAACATCCGCAAATCAATCAACGTGATACAATACATTAATAAAAGAAAGAGCAAGAACCGTATGATCCTCTCAATAGATGCAGAAAAAGCATTTGACAAAGTACAGCATCCTTTCTTGATCAAAACTCTTCAGAGTATAGGGATAGAGGGTACATACCTCACTATCATAAAAGCCATCTATGAAAAACCCACAGCGAATATCATTTTCAATGGGGAAAAACTGAGAGCTTTCCCCCTAAGGTCAGGAACACGGCAGGGACGTCCACTATCACCACGGCTATTCAACAAGTATTAGAAGTCCTAGCCACAGCAATCAGACAACAACAACAAAAAAAATCAAAGGCATCCAAATCGGCAAAGAGGAAGTCAAACTCTCACTCTTTGCAGATGATATGATACTTTATGTGGAAAACCCAAAAGACTCCACCCCAAAACTGCTAGAACTCATACAGGAATTCAGTCAAGTGACAGGATATAAAATCAATGCACAGAAATCAGTGGCATTCCTATACACCAACAACAAGACAGAAGAGAGACAAATTAAGGAGTCGATCCCATTTACAATTGCACCCAAAACCATAAGATACCTAGGAATAAATCTAACCAAAGAGATAAAGGACCTGTACTCAGAAAACTATAAAATACTCGTGAAAGAAACCGAGGAAGACACAAAGGAATGGAAAAACGTTCCATGCTCATGGATTGGAAGAACAAATGTTGTGAAGATGTCAATGCTACCTAGAGCAATCGACACATTCAATGCAATCCCTATCAAAATACCATCCACTTTTTTCCAAGAAATGGAACAAATAATCCTAAAATTTGTATGGAACCAGAAAAGACCCCGAATAGCCAGAGGAATGTTGAAAAAGAAAAGCAAAGCTGGCGGCATCACAGTTCCGGACTTCAAGCTCTATTAAAAGCTGTAATTGTCAAAACAGTATGGTACTAGCACAAAAACAGACACATAGATCAATGGAACAGAATAGAGAGCCCAGAAATGGACCCTCAACTCTATGATCAACTCATCTTCAACAAAGCAGGAAAGAATGTCCAGTGGAAAAAAGACAGTCTCTTCAACAAATGGTGTTGGGAAAATTGGACAGCCACATGCAGAAGAATGAAACTGGACCATTTCCTTACACCACACACAAAAATAGACTCCAAATGGTTGAAAGACCTAAACGTGAGACAGGAGTCCATCAAAATCCTAGAAGAGAACACAGGCAGCAACCTCTTTGACCTCAGCTGCAGCAACTTCTTCCTAGAAACATTGCCCAAGGCAAGGGAAACAAGGGCAAAAATGAACTATTGGGACTTCATCAAGATAAAAAATAAAAGCTTTTGCACAGCAAAAGAAACAGTCCACAAAACCAAAAGACAACTGACAGAATGGGAGAAGATATTTGCAAATGACATATCAGATAAAGGGCCAGTATCCAAAATCTATAAAGAACTTATCAAGCTCAACACCCAAAGAACAAATGATCCAATCAAGAAATGGGCAGAAGACAGGAACAGACATTTTTCCAAAGAAGACATCCAAGTGGCCAATAGACACATGAAACAGTGCTCAACATCGCTCGGCATCAGGGAAATCCAAATCAAAACCTCAATGAGAAAACAGCTCACACCAGTCAGAATGGCTAAAATTAACAAGTCAGGAAACGACAGATGTTGGAGGGGATGTGGAGAAAGGGAAACCCTCCTACACTGTCGGTGGGAATGCAAGCTGGTGCAGCCACTCTGGAAAACAGTATGGAGGTTCCTCAAAAAGTTGAAAATAGAGCTACCCTATGACCCAGCAATTTCACTACTGGGTAGTTACCCCAAAGACACAAATGTAGGGATCTGAAGGGGTATGTGCACCCTGATGTTTATAGTAGCAGTGTCCACAATAGCCAAACTATGGAAAGAGCCAAGATGTCCATCGAC